>NC_134828.1:8480351-8584820 GCF_004210375.1 Tachypleus tridentatus
TGAAATACTATAATAACAAATAAGTAATAAAATATTTATATCTAAGTTCCATTCTAAGTCAATATTAGATGAAATACTAAATAACAAATATGTAATAAAATATTTATATCTAAGTTCCATTCTGTTTCATTATTAGGTGAAATACTAAATAATAAATAAGTAATAAAATATTTATATCTAAGTTCCATTCTGCTTTCATTATTAGATGAAATACTAACAAATAAAATAAGTAATAAAAAATATTTATATCTAAGTTCTCATTCTGCTTCATTGTCAGATGGAATATTAAAATAACAAATAAGTATAAAATATTTAAAAGTTCAATTCCCACGCCATTATTAGATGAAATGCTAAATAACAAATAAGTAATAAAATATTTATATCTAAGTTCTATTCTGCTTCATTATTAGATGAAATACTAAATAACAAATAAGTAATAAAATATTTATATCTAAGTTCCATTCTGCTTCATTATTAGATGAAATGCTAAATAACAAATAAGTAATAAAATATTTATATCTAAGTCCCATTCTGTTTCATTATTAGATGAAATACTAAATAACAAATAAGTAATAAAATATTTATATCTAAGTTCCATTCTTGTCAGTTTAGTTGAATATAACATAAATAAGTAATAAAATATTTATTTCTGTTCCATCTCCTGCATTATTAGATGAAATACTAAATAACAAATAAGTAATAAAATATTTATATCTAAGTTCCATTCTGTTTCATTATTAGATGAAATGCTAAATAAAAAATAAGTAATAACAACTATTCATTCCATTCTCCACATTGCCTAATAATATATATCTATATCCAATCACCATCAAATGAAATACCAAAAATGTCAACAAATTTATATCTAAGTTCCATTCTGTTTCATTATTAGATGAAATACTAAATAACAAATAAGTAATAAAATATTTATATCTAAGTTCCATTCTGTTTCATTATTAGATGAAATACTAAATAACAAATAAGTAATAAAATATTTATATCTAAGTTCCATTCTGCTTCATTATTAGATGAAATGCTAAATAACAAATAAGTAATAAAATATTTATATCTAAGTTCCATTCTGTTTCATTATTAGATGAAATACTAAATAACAAATAAGTAATAAAATATTTATATCTAAGTTCCATTCTGTTTCATTATTAGATGAATTAGAGGAAATACTAAATAACAAATAAGTAATAAAATATTTATATCTAAGTTCCATTTTGTTTCATTATTAGATGAAATACTAAATAACAAATAAGTAATAAAATATTTATATCTAAGTTCCATTCTGCTTCATTATTAGATGAAATACTAAATAACAAATAAGTAATAAAATATTTATATCTAAGTTCCATTCTGTTTCATTATTAGATGAAATACTAAATAACATTAAATAAGTAATAAAATATTTATATCTAAGTTCCATTCTGCTTCATTATTAGATGAAATACTAAATAACAAATAAGTAATAAAATATTTATATCTAAGTTCCATTCTGCTTCATTATTAGATGAAATACTAAATAACAAATAAGTAATAAAATATTTATATCTAAGTTCCATTCTGTACTTCATTATTAGATGAAATACTAAATAACAAATAAGTAATAAAATATTTATATTTAAGTTCCATTCTGCTTCATTATTAGATGAAATACTAAATAACAAATAAGTAATAAAATATTTATATCTAAGTTCCATTCTGCTTCATTATTAGATGAAATACTAAATAACAAATAAGTAATAAAATATTTATATCTAAGTTTCATTCTGTTTCATTATTAGATGAAATACTAAATAATAAATAAGTAATAAAATATTTATATCTAAGTTCCATTCTGTTTCATTATTAGATGAAATACTAAATAACAAATAAGTAATAAAATATTTATATCTAAGTTCCATTCTGTTTCATTATTAGGTGAAATACTAAATAATAAATAAGTAATAAAATATTTATATCTAAGTTCCATTCTGCTTCATTATTAGATGAAATACTAAATAACAAATAAGTAATAAAATATTTATATCTAAGTTCTATTCTGCTTCATTATTAGATGAAATACTAAATAACAAATAAGTAATAAAATATTTATATCTAAGTTCCATTCTGCTTCATTATTAGATGAAATGCTAAATAACAAATAAGTAATAAAATATTTATATCTAAGTTCCATTCTGTTTCATTATTAGATGAAATACTAAATAACAAATAAGTAATAAAATATTTATATCTAAGTTCCATTCTGTTTCATTATTAGATGAAATACTAAATAACAAATAAGTAATAAAATATTTATATCTAAGTTCCATTCTGCTTCATTATTAGATGAAATACTAAATAACAAATAAGTAATAAAATATTTATATCTAAGTTCCATTCTGTTTCATTATTAGATGAAATACTAAATAACAAATAAGTAATAAAATATTTATATCTAAGTTCCATTCTGTTTCATTATTAGATGAAATACTAAATAACAAATAAGTAATAAAATATTTATATCTAAGTTCCATTCTGCTTCATTATTAGATGAAATACTAAATAACAAATAAGTAATAAAATATTTATATCTAAGTTCCATTCTGTTTCATTATTAGATGAAATACTAAATAACAAATAAGTAATAAAATATTTATATCTAAGTTCCATTCTGTTTCATTATTAGATGAAATACTAAATAACAAATAAGTAATAAAATATTTATATCTAAGTTCCATTACTAAATAACAAATAAGTAATAAAATATTTATATCTGTTCTTCATTATTAGATGAAATGCTAAATAACAAATAAGTAATAAAATATTTATATCTAAGTTCCATTCTGTTTCATTATTAGATGAAATACTAAATAATAAATAAGTAATAAAATATTTATATCTAAGTTCCATTCTGTTTCATTATTAGATGAAATACTAAATAACAAATAAGTAATAAAATATTTATATCTAAGTTCCATTTTGTTTCATTATTAGATGAAATACTAAATAACAAATAAGTAATAAAATATTTATATCTAAGTTCCATTCTGCTTCATTATTAGATGAAATACTAAATAACAAATAAGTAATAAAATATTTATATCTAAGTTCCATTCTGTTTCATTATTAGATGAAATACTAAATAACAAATAAGTAATAAAATATTTATATCTAAGTTCCATTCTGTTTCATTATTAGATGAATACTAAATAACAAATAAGTAATAAAATATTTATATCTAAGTTCCATTCTGTTTCATTATTAGATGAAATACTAAATAACAAATAAGTAATAAAATATTTATATCTAAGTTCCATTCTGCTTCATTATTAGATGAAATACTAAATAACAAATAAGTAATAAAATATTTATATCTAAGTTCCATTCTGCTAAATAACAAATAAGTCATTATTAGATCTAAAATACTAAATAACAAATAAGTAATAAAATATTTATATCTAAGTTCCATTCTGTTCATTATTAGATGAAATACTAAATAACAAATAAGTAATAAAATATTTATATCTAAGTTCCATTCTGCTTCATTATTAGATGAAATACTAAATAACAAATAAGTAATAAAATATTTATATCTAAGTTCCATTCTGCTTCATTATTAGATGAAATACTAAATAACAAATAAGTAATAAAATATTTATATCTAAGTTCCATTCTGTTTCATTATTAGATGAAATACTAAATAACAAATAAGTAATAAAATATTTATATCTAAGTTCCATTCTGCTTCATTATTAGATGAAATACTAAATAACAAATAAGTAATAAAATATTTATATCTAAGTTCCATTCTGCTTCATTATTAGATGAAATACTAAATAACAAATAAGTAATAAAATATTTATATCTAAGTTCCATTCTGCTTCATTATTAGATGAAATACTAAATAACAAATAAGTAATAAAATATTTATATCTAAGTTCCATTCTGCTTCATTATTAGATGAAATACTAAATAACAAATAAGTAATAAAATATTTATATCTAAGTTCCATTCTGCTTCATTATTAGATGAAATACTAAATAACAAATAAGTAATAAAAATATTTATATCTAAGTTCCATTCTGCTTCATTATTAGATGAAATACTAAATAACAAATAAGTAATAAAATATTTATATCTAAGTTCCATTCTGCTTCATTATTAGATGAAATACTAAATAACAAATAAGTAATAAAATATTTATATCTAAGTTCCATTCTGTTTCATTATTAGGTGAAATACTAAATAATAAATAAGTAATAAAATATTTATATCTAAGTTCCATTCTGCTTCATTATTAGATGAAATACTAAATAACAAATAAGTAATAAAATATTTATATCTAAGTTCCATTCTGCTTCATTATTAGATGAAATACTAAATAACAAATAAGTAATAAAATATTTATATCTAAGTTCTATTCTGCTTCATTGTCAGATGGAATACTAAATAACAAATAAGTAATAAAATATTTATATCTAAGTTTCATTCTACGTCATTATTAGATGAAATGCTAAATAACAAATAAGTAATAAAATATTTATATCTAAGTTCTATTCTGCTTCATTATTAGATGAAATACTAAATAACAAATAAGTAATAAAATATTTATATCTAAGTTCCATTCTGCTTCATTATTAGATGAAATACTAAATAACAAATAAGTAATAAAATATTTATATCTAAGTTCCATTCTGCTTCATTATTAGATGAAATACTAAATAACAAATAAGTAATAAAATATTTATATCTAAGTTCCATTCTGCTTCATTATTAGATGAAATACTAAATAACAAATAAGTAATAAAATATTTATATCTAAGTTCCATTCTGTTTCATTATTAGATGAAATACTAAATAACAAATAAGTAATAAAATATTTATATCTAAGTTTCATTCTGTTTCATTATTAGATGAAATACTAAATAACAAATAAGTAATAAAATATTTATATCTAAGTTCCATTCTGCTTCATTATTAGATGAAATACTAAATAACAAATAAGTAATAAAATATTTATATCTAAGTTCCATTCTGCTTCATTATTAGATGAAATACTAAATAACAAATAAGTAATAAAATATTTATATCTAAGTTCCATTCTGTTTCATTATTAGATGAAATACTAAATAACAAATAAGTAATAAAATATTTATATCTAAGTTCCATTCTGCTTCATTATTAGATGAAATACTAAATAACAAATAAGTAATAAAATATTTATATCTAAGTTCCATTCTGCTTCATTATTAGATGAAATACTAAATAACAAATAAGTAATAAAATATTTATATCTAAGTTCCATTCTGTTTCATTATTAGATGAAATACTAAATAACAAATAAGTAATAAAATATTTATATCTAAGTTCCATTCTGCTTCATTATTAGATGAAATACTAAATAACAAATAAGTAATAAAATATTTATATCTAAGTTCCATTCTGCTTCATTATTAGATGAAATACTAAATAACAAATAAGTAATAAAATATTTATATCTAAGTTCCATTCTGTTTCATTATTAGATGAAATACTAAATAACAAATAAGTAATAAAATATTTATATCTAAGTTCCATTCTGCTTCATTATTAGATGAAATACTAAATAACAAATAAGTAATAAAATATTTATATCTAAGTTCCATTCTGCTTCATTATTAGATGAAATACTAAATAACAAATAAGTAATAAAATATTTATATCTAAGTTCCATTCTGCTTCATTATTAGATGAAATGCTAAATAACAAATAAGTAATAAAATATTTATATCTAAGTTCCATTCTGCTTCATTATTAGATGAAATACTAAATAACAAATAAGTAATAAAATATTTATATCTAAGTTCCATTCTGCTTCATTATTAGATGAAATACTAAATAACAAATAAGTAATAAAATATTTATATCTAAGTTCCATTCTGCTTCATTATTAGATGAAATACTAAATAACAAATAAGTAATAAAATATTTATATCTAAGTTCCATTCTGTTTCATTATTAGATGAAATACTAAATAACAAATAAGTAATAAAATATTTATATCTAAGTTCCATTCTGCTTCATTATTAGATGAAATACTAAATAACAAATAAGTAATAAAATATTTATATCTAAGTTCCATTCTGCTTCATTATTAGATGAAATACTAAATAACAAATAAGTAATAAAATATTTATATCTAAGTTCCATTCTGCTTCATTATTAGATGAAATACTAAATAACAAATAAGTAATAAAATATTTATATCTAAGTTCCATTCTGTTTCATTATTAGATGAAATACTAAATAACAAATAAGTAATAAAATATTTATATCTAAGTTCCATTCTGTTTCATTATTAGATGAAATACTAAATAACAAATAAGTAATAAAATATTTATATCTAAGTTCCATTCTGCTTCATTATTAGATGAAATACTAAATAACAAATAAGTAATAAAATATTTATATCTAAGTTCCATTCTGTTTCATTATTAGATGAAATACTAAATAACAAATAAGTAATAAAATATTTATATCTAAGTTCCATTCTGTTTCATTATTAGATGAAATACTAAATAACAAATAAGTAATAAAATATTTATATCTAAGTTCCATTCTGCTTCATTATTAGATGAAATACTAAATAACAAATAAGTAATAAAATATTTATATCTAAGTTCCATTCTGTTTCATTATTAGATGAAATACTAAATAACAAATAAGTAATAAAATATTTATATCTAAGTTCCATTCTGCTTCATTATTAGATGAAATACTAAATAACAAATAAGTAATAAAATATTTATATCTAAGTTCCATTCTGCTTCATTATTAGATGAAATACTAAATAACAAATAAGTAATAAAATATTTATATCTAAGTTCCATTCTGCTTCATTATTAGATGAAATACTAAATAACAAATAAGTAATAAAATATTTATATCTAAGTTCCATTCTGAATACTTCATTATTAGATGAAATACTAAATAACAAATAAGTAATAAAATATTTATATCTAAGTTCCATTCTGTTTCATTATTAGATGAAATACTAAATAACAAATAAGTAATAAAATATTTATATCTAAGTTCCATTCTGCTTCATTATTAGATGAAATACTAAATAACAAATAAGTAATAAAATATTTATATCTAAGTTCCATTCTGTTTCATTATTAGATGAAATACTAAATAACAAATAAGTAATAAAATATTTATATCTAAGTTCCATTCTGCTTCATTATTAGATGAAATACTAAATAACAAATAAGTAATAAAATATTTATATCTAAGTTCCATTCTGCTTCATTATTAGATGAAATACTAAATAACAAATAAGTAATAAAATATTTATATCTAAGTTCCATTCTGCTTCATTATTAGATGAAATACTAAATAACAAATAAGTAATAAAATATTTATATCTAAGTTCCATTCTGCTTCATTATTAGATGAAATACTAAATAACAAATAAGTAATAAAATATTTATATCTAAGTTCCATTCTGCTTCATTATTAGATGAAATACTAAATAACAAATAAGTAATAAAATATTTATATCTAAGTTCCATTCTGCTTCATTATTAGATGAAATACTAAATAACAAATAAGTAATAAAATATTTATATCTAAGTTCCATTCTGTTTCATTATTAGATGAAATACTAAATAACAAATAAGTAATAAAATATTTATATCTAAGTTCCATTCTACTAAATTCATTATTAGATGAAATACTAAATAACAAATAAGTAATAAAATATTTATATCTAAGTTCCATTCTGCTTCATTATTAGATGAAATACTAAATAACAAATAAGTAATAAAATATTTATATCTAAGTTCCATTCTGTTTCATTATTAGATGAAATACTAAATAACAAATAAGTAATAAAATATTTATATCTAAGTTCCATTCTGCTTCATTATTAGATGAAATACTAAATAACAAATAAGTAATAAAATATTTATATCTAAGTTCCATTCTGCTTCATTATTAGATGAAATACTAAATAACAAATAAGTAATAAAATATTTATATCTAAGTTCCATTCTGCTTCATTATTAGATGAAATACTAAATAACAAATAAGTAATAAAATATTTATATCTAAGTTCCATTCTGCTTCATTATTAGATGAAATACTAAATAACAAATAAGTAATAAAATATTTATATCTAAGTTCCATTCTGCTTCATTATTAGATGAAATACTAAATAACAAATAAGTAATAAAATATTTATATCTAAGTTCCATTCTGCTTCATTATTAGATGAAATGCTAAATAACAAATAAGTAATAAAATATTTATATCTAAGTTCCATTCTGTTTCATTATTAGATGAAATACTAAATAACAAATAAGTAATAAAATATTTATATCTAAGTTCCATTCTGCTTCATTATTAGATGAAATACTAAATAACAAATAAGTAATAAAATATTTATATCTAAGTTCCATTCTGCTTCATTATTAGATGAAATACTAAATAACAAATAAGTAATAAAATATTTATATCTAAGTTCCATTCTGCTTCATTATTAGATGAAATACTAAATAACAAATAAGTAATAAAATATTTATATCTAAGTTCCATATTTA
The DNA here is from genome assembly GCF_004210375.1 of Tachypleus tridentatus. Lineage (NCBI taxonomy): Eukaryota > Metazoa > Arthropoda > Merostomata > Xiphosura > Limulidae > Tachypleus > Tachypleus tridentatus. The sequence continues at coordinate 8,488,922 of NC_134828.1, forward strand.
TGAAATCTAAATAACAAATAAGTAATAAAATATTTATATCTAAGTTCCATTCTACGTCATTATTAGATGAAATACTAAATAACAAATAAGTAATAAAATATTTATATCTAAGTTCCATTCTGCTTCATTATTAGATGAAATACTAAATAACAAATAAGTAATAAAATATTTATATCTAAGTTCCATTCTGTTTCATTATTAGATGAAATACTAAATAACAAATAAGTAATAAAATATTTATATCTAAGTTCCATTCTGCTTCATTATTAGATGAAATACTAAATAACAAATAAGTAATAAAATATTTATATCTAAGTTCCATTCTGTTTCATTATTAGGTGAAATACTAAATAATAAATAAGTAATAAAATATTTATATCTAAGTTCCATTCTGTTTCATTATTAGATGAAATACTAAATAACAAATAAGTAATAAAATATTTATATCTAAGTTCCATTCTGTTTCATTATTAGATGAAATACTAAATAACAAATAAGTAATAAAATATTTATATCTAAGTTCCATTCTGCTTCATTATTAGATGAAATACTAAATAACAAATAAGTAATAAAATATTTATATCTAAGTTCCATTCTGCTTCATTATTAGATGAAATGCTAAATAACAAATAAGTAATAAAATATTTATATCTAAGTTCCATTCTGCTTCATTATTAGATGAAATACTAAATAACAAATAAGTAATAAAATATTTATATCTAAGTTCCATTCTGCTTCATTATTAGATGAAATACTAAATAACAAATAAGTAATAAAATATTTATATCTAAGTTCCATTCTGTTTCATTATTAGATGAAATACTAAATAACAAATAAGTAATAAAATATTTATATCTAAGTTCCATTCTGCTTCATTATTAGATGAAATACTAAATAACAAATAAGTAATAAAATATTTATATCTAAGTTCCATTCTGCTTCATTATTAGATGAAATACTAAATAACAAATAAGTAATAAAATATTTATATCTAAGTTCCATTCTGCTTCATTATTAGATGAAATACTAAATAACAAATAAGTAATAAAATATTTATATCTAAGTTCCATTCTGTTTCATTATTAGATGAAATACTAAATAACAAATAAGTAATAAAATATTTATATCTAAGTTCCATTCTGCTTCATTATTAGATGAAATACTAAATAACAAATAAGTAATAAAATATTTATATCTAAGTTCCATTCTGCTTCATTATTAGATGAAATACTAAATAACAAATAAGTAATAAAATATTTATATCTAAGTTCCATTCTGCTTCATTATTAGATGAAATACTAAATAACAAATAAGTAATAAAATATTTATATCTAAGTTCCATTCTGTTTCATTATTAGATGAAATACTAAATAACAAATAAGTAATAAAATATTTATATCTAAGTTCCATTCTGCTTCATTATTAGATGAAATACTAAATAACAAATAAGTAATAAAATATTTATATCTAAGTTCCATTCTGCTTCATTATTAGATGAAATACTAAATAACAAATAAGTAATAAAATATTTATATCTAAGTTCCATTCTGCTTCATTATTAGATGAAATACTAAATAACAAATAAGTAATAAAATATTTATATCTAAGTTCCATTCTGCTTCATTATTAGATGAAATACTAAATAACAAATAAGTAATAAAATATTTATATCTAAGTTCCATTCTGTTTCATTATTAGATGAAATACTAAATAACAAATAAGTAATAAAATATTTATATCTAAGTTCCATTCTGTTTCATTATTAGATGAAATACTAAATAACAAATAAGTAATAAAATATTTATATCTAAGTTCCATTCTGCTTCATTATTAGATGAAATACTAAATAACAAATAAGTAATAAAATATTTATATCTAAGTTCCATTCTGCTTCATTATTAGATGAAATACTAAATAACAAATAAGTAATAAAATATTTATATCTAAGTTCCATTCTGTTTCATTATTAGATGAAATACTAAATAACAAATAAGTAATAAAATATTTATATCTAAGTTCCATTCTGCTTCATTATTAGATGAAATACTAAATAACAAATAAGTAATAAAATATTTATATCTAAGTTCCATTCTGCTTCATTATTAGATGAAATACTAAATAACAAATAAGTAATAAAATATTTATATCTAAGTTCCATTCTGCTTCATTATTAGATGAAATACTAAATAACAAATAAGTAATAAAATATTTATATCTAAGTTCCATTCTGCTTCATTATTAGATGAAATACTAAATAACAAATAAGTAATAAAATATTTATATCTAAGTTCCATTCTGCTTCATTATTAGATGAAATACTAAATAACAAATAAGTAATAAAATATTTATATCTAAGTTCCATTCTGCTTCATTATTAGATGAAATACTAAATAACAAATAAGTAATAAAATATTTATATCTAAGTTCCATTCTGCTTCATTATTAGATGAAATACTAAATAACAAATAAGTAATAAAATATTTATATCTAAGTTCCATTCTGCTTCATTATTAGATGAAATACTAAATAACAAATAAGTAATAAAATATTTATATCTAAGTTCCATTCTGCTTCATTATTAGATGAAATACTAAATAACAAATAAGTAATAAAATATTTATATCTAAGTTCCATTCTGCTTCATTATTAGATGAAATACTAAATAACAAATAAGTAATAAAATATTTATATCTAAGTTCCATTCTACTTCATTATTAGATGAAATACTAAATAACAAATAAGTAATAAAATATTTATATCTAAGTTCCATTCTGCTTCATTATTAGATGAAATACTAAATAACAAATAAGTAATAAAATATTTATATCTAAGTTCCATTCTGTTTCATTATTAGATGAAATACTAAATAACAAATAAGTAATAAAATATTTATATCTAAGTTCCATTCTGCTTCATTATTAGATGAAATACTAAATAACAAATAAGTAATAAAATATTTATATCTAAGTTCCATTCTGCTTCATTATTAGATGAAATACTAAATAACAAATAAGTAATAAAATATTTATATCTAAGTTCCATTCTGTTTCATTATTAGATGAAATACTAAATAACAAATAAGTAATAAAATATTTATATCTAAGTTCCATTCTGTTTCATTATTAGATGAAATACTAAATAACAAATAAGTAATAAAATATTTATATCTAAGTTCCATTCTGCTTCATTATTAGATGAAATACTAAATAACAAATAAGTAATAAAATATTTATATCTAAGTTCCATTCTGCTTCATTATTAGATGAAATACTAAATAACAAATAAGTAATAAAATATTTATATCTAAGTTCCATTCTGTTTCATTATTAGATGAAATACTAAATAACAAATAAGTAATAAAATATTTATATCTAAGTTCCATTCTGCTTCATTATTAGATGAAATACTAAATAACAAATAAGTAATAAAATATTTATATCTAAGTTCCATTCTGCTTCATTATTAGATGAAATACTAAATAACAAATAAGTAATAAAATATTTATATCTAAGTTCCATTCTGCTTCATTATTAGATGAAATACTAAATAACAAATAAGTAATAAAATATTTATATCTAAGTTCCATTCTGCTTCATTATTAGATGAAATACTAAATAACAAATAAGTAATAAAATATTTATATCTAAGTTCCATTCTGCTTCATTATTAGATGAAATACTAAATAACAAATAAGTAATAAAATATTTATATCTAAGTTCCATTCTGCTTCATTATTAGATGAAATACTAAATAACAAATAAGTAATAAAATATTTATATCTAAGTTCCATTCTGCTTCATTATTAGATGAAATACTAAATAACAAATAAGTAATAAAATATTTATATCTAAGTTCCATTCTGCTTCATTATTAGATGAAATACTAAATAACAAATAAGTAATAAAATATTTATATCTAAGTTCCATTCTGCTTCATTATTAGATGAAATACTAAATAACAAATAAGTAATAAAATATTTATATCTAAGTTCCATTCTGCTTCATTATTAGATGAAATACTAAATAACAAATAAGTAATAAAATATTTATATCTAAGTTCCATTCTGCTTCATTATTAGATGAAATACTAAATAACAAATAAGTAATAAAATATTTATATCTAAGTTCCATTCTGTTTCATTATTAGATGAAATACTAAATAACAAATAAGTAATAAAATATTTATATCTAAGTTCCATTCTGTTTCATTATTAGATGAAATACTAAATAACAAATAAGTAATAAAATATTTATATCTAAGTTCCATTCTGCTTCATTATTAGATGAAATACTAAATAACAAATAAGTAATAAAATATTTATATCTAAGTTCCATTCTGCTTCATTATTAGATGAAATGCTAAATAACAAATAAGTAATAAAATATTTATATCTAAGTTCCATTCTGTTTCATTATTAGATGAAATACTAAATAACAAATAAGTAATAAAATATTTATATCTAAGTTCCATTCTGCTTCATTATTAGATGAAATACTAAATAACAAATAAGTAATAAAATATTTATATCTAAGTTCCATTCTGCTTCATTATTAGATGAAATACTAAATAACAAATAAGTAATAAAATATTTATATCTAAGTTCCATTCTGCTTCATTATTAGATGAAATACTAAATAACAAATAAGTAATAAAATATTTATATCTAAGTTCCATTCTGCTTCATTATTAGATGAAATACTAAATAACAAATAAGTAATAAAATATTTATATCTAAGTTCCATTCTGTTTCATTATTAGATGAAATACTAAATAACAAATAAGTAATAAAATATTTATATCTAAGTTCCATTCTGCTTCATTATTAGATGAAATGCTAAATAACAAATAAGTAATAAAATATTTATATCTAAGTTCCATTCTGTTTCATTATTAGATGAAATACTAAATAACAAATAAGTAATAAAATATTTATATCTAAGTTCCATTCTGCTTCATTATTAGATGAAATACTAAATAACAAATAAGTAATAAAATATTTATATCTAAGTTCCATTCTGCTTCATTATTAGATGAAATACTAAATAACAAATAAGTAATAAAATATTTATATCTAAGTTCCATTCTGCTTCATTATTAGATGAAATACTAAATAACAAATAAGTAATAAAATATTTATATCTAAGTTCCATTCTGCTTCATTATTAGATGAAATACTAAATAACAAATAAGTAATAAAATATTTATATCTAAGTTCCATTCTGCTTCATTATTAGATGAAATACTAAATAACAAATAAGTAATAAAATATTTATATCTAAGTTCCATTTCTTCACTAAATAACAAATAAGTAATAAAATATTTATATCTAAGTTCATTCTGCTTCATTTTAGAGATGAAATACTAAATAACAAATAAGTAATAAAATATTTATATCTAAGTTCCATTCTGCTTCATTATTAGATGAAATACTAAATAACAAATAAGTAATAAAATATTTATATCTAAGTTCCATTCTGCTTCATTATTAGATGAAATACTAAATAACAAATAAGTAATAAAATATTTATATCTAAGTTCCATTCTGCTTCATTATTAGATGAAATACTAAATAACAAATAAGTAATAAAATATTTATATCTAAGTTCCATTCTGCTTCATTATTAGATGAAATACTAAATAACAAATAAGTAATAAAATATTTATATCTAAGTTCCATTCTGCTTCATTATTAGATGAAATACTAAATAACAAATAAGTAATAAAATATTTATATCTAAGTTCCATTCTGCTTCATTATTAGATGAAATACTAAATAACAAATAAGTAATAAAATATTTATATCTAAGTTCCATTCTGCTTCATTATTAGATGAAATACTAAATAACAAATAAGTAATAAAATATTTATATCTAAGTTCCATTCTGCTTCATTATTAGATGAAATACTAAATAACAAATAAGTAATAAAATATTTATATCTAAGTTCCATTCTGCTTCATTATTAGATGAAATACTAAATAACAAATAAGTAATAAAATATTTATATCTAAGTTCCATTCTGCTTCATTATTAGATGAAATACTAAATAACAAATAAGTAATAAAATATTTATATCTAAGTTCTAAATAAATAAAGTAATAAAATATTTATATCATTCTGCTTCATTATTAGATGAAATACTAAATAACAAATAAGTAATAAAATATTTATATCTAAGTTCCATTCTAAGTTCCATTCTTCATTATTAGATGAAATACTAAATAACAAATAAGTAATAAAATATTTATATCTAAGTTCCATTAGATGAAATACTAAATAACAAATAAGTTTCATTATTAGATGAAATACTAAATAACAAATAAGTAATAAAATATTTATATCTAAGTTCCATTCTGCTTCATTATTAGATGAAATACTAAATAACAAATAAGTAATAAAATATTTATATCTAAGTTCCATTCTGCTTCATTATTAGATGAAATACTAAATAACAAATAAGTAATAAAATATTTATATCTAAGTTCCATTCTGCTTCATTATTAGATGAAATACTAAATAACAAATAAGTAATAAAATATTTATATCTAAGTTCCATTCTGCTTCATTATTAGATGAAATACTAAATAACAAATAAGTAATAAAATATTTATATCTAAGTTCCATTCTGCTTCATTATTAGATGAAATACTAAATAACAAATAAGTAATAAAATATTTATATCTAAGTTCCATTCTGCTTCATTATTAGATGAAATACTAAATAACAAATAAGTAATAAAATATTTATATCTAAGTTCCATTCTGTTTCATTATTAGATGAAATACTAAATAACAAATAAGTAATAAAATATTTATATCTAAGTTCCATTCTGCTTCATTATTAGATGAAATACTAAATAACAAATAAGTAATAAAATATTTATATCTAAGTTCCATTCTGCTTCATTATTAGATGAAATACTAAATAACAAATAAGTAATAAAATATTTATATCTAAGTTCCATTCTGCTTCATTATTAGATGAAATACTAAATAACAAATAAGTAATAAAATATTTATATCTAAGTTCCATTCTGCTTCATTATTAGATGAAATACTAAATAACAAATAAGTAATAAAATATTTATATCTAAGTTCCATTCTGCTTCATTATTAGATGAAATACTAAATAACAAATAAGTAATAAAATATTTATATCTAAGTTCCATTCTGCTTCATTATTAGATGAAATACTAAATAACAAATAAGTAATAAAATATTTATATCTAAGTTCCATTCTGCTTCATTATTAGATGAAATACTAAATAACAAATAAGTAATAAAATATTTATATCTAAGTTCCATTATTTATATCTAAGTTTCATTATTAGATGAAATACTAAATAACAAATAAGTAATAAAATATTTATATCTAAGTTCCATTCTGCTTCATTATTAGATGAAATACTAAATAACAAATAAGTAATAAAATATTTATATCTAAGTTCCATTCTGCTTCATTATTAGATGAAATACTAAATAACAAATAAGTAATAAAATATTTATATCTAAGTTCCATTCATTATTAGATGAAATACTAAATAACAAATAAGTAATAAAATATTTATATCTAAGTTCCATTCATTATTAGATGAAATACTAAATAACAAATAAGTAATAAAATATTTATATCTAAGTTCCATTCTGCTTCATTATTAGATGAAATACTAAATAACAAATAAGTAATAAAATATTTATATCTAAGTTCCATTCTGCTTCATTATTAGATGAAATACTAAATAACAAATAAGTAATAAAATATTTATATCTAAGTTCCATTCTGCTTCATTATTAGATGAAATACTAAATAACAAATAAGTAATAAAATATTTATATCTAAGTTCATTATTAGATGAAATACTAAATAATAAATAAGTAATAAAATATTTATTCTAAGTTCCATTCTTCATTATTAGATGAAATACTAAATAACAAATAAGTAATAAAATATTTATATCTAAGTTCCATTCTGTTTCATTATTAGATGAAATACTAAATAACAAATAAGTAATAAAATATTTATATCTAAGTTCCATTCTGCTTCATTATTAGATGAAATACTAAATAACAAATAAGTAATAAAATATTTATATCTAAGTTCCATTTCTTCATTTCTGAAATACTAAATCATTTTATTAGATTCTGTTTCATTATTAATGAAACTAAATAACAAATAAGTAATAAAATATTTATATCTAAGTTCCATTCTGTTTCATTATTAGATGAAATACTAAATAACAAATAAGTAATAAAATATTTATATCTAAGTTCCATTCTGTTTCATTATTAGATGAAATACTAAATAACAAATAAGTAATAAAATATTTATATCTAAGTTCCATTCTGCTTCATTATTAGATGAAATACTAAATAACAAATAAGTAATAAAATATTTATATCTAAGTTCCATTCTGCTTCATTATTAGATGAAATACTAAATAACAAATAAGTAATAAAATATTTATATCTAAGTTCCATTCTGCTTCATTATTAGATGAAATACTAAATAACAAATAAGTAATAAAATATTTATATCTAAGTTCCATTCTGTTTCATTATTAGATGAAATACTAAATAACAAATAAGTAATAAAATATTTATATCTAAGTTCCATTCTGCTTCATTATTAGATGAAATACTAAATAACAAATAAGTAATAAAATATTTATATCTAAGTTCCATTCTCTTTCATTATTAGATGAAATACTAAATAACAAATAAGTAATAAAATATTTATATCTAAGTTCCATTCTGCTTCATTATTAGATGAAATACTAAATAACAAATAAGTAATAAAATATTTATATCTAAGTTCCATTCTGCTTCATTATTAGATGAAATACTAAATAACAAATAAGTAATAAAATATTTATATCTAAGTTCCATTCTGCTTCATTATTAGATGAAATACTAAATAACAAATAAGTAATAAAATATTTATATCTAAGTTCCATTCTAAGTCATTATTAGATGAAATACTAAATAACAAATAAGTAATAAAATATTTATATCTAAGTTCCATTTTGTTTCATTATTAGATGAAATACTAAATAACAAATAAGTAATAAAATATTTATATCTAAGTTCCATTCTGTTTCATTATTAGATGAAATGCTAAATAACAAATAAGTAATAAAATATTTATATCTAAGTTCCATTCTGTTTCATTATTAGATGAAATACTAAATAACAAATAAGTAATAAAATATTTATATCTAAGTTCCATTCTGCTTCATTGTCAGATGGAATACTAAATAACAAATAAGTAATAAAATATTTATATCTAAGTTCCATTCTGCTTCATTATTAGATGAAATACTAAATAACAAATAAGTAATAAAATATTTATATCTAAGTTCCATTCTGCTTCATTATTAGATGGAATACTAAATAACAAATAAGTAATAAAATATTTATATCTAAGTTCCATTCTGCTTCATTATTAGATGAAATACTAAATAACAAATAAGTAATAAAATATTTATATCTAAGTTCCATTCTGTTTCATTATTAGATGAAATACTAAATAATAAATAAGTAATAAAATATTTATATCTAAGTTCCATTCTGTTTCATTATTAGGTGAAATACTAAATAATAAATAAGTAATAAAATATTTATATCTAAGTTCCATTCTGCTTCATTATTAGATGAAATACTAAATAACAAATAAGTAATAAAATATTTATATCTAAGTTCCATTCTCCTTCATTATTAGATGAAATACTAAATAACAAATAAGTAATAAAATATTTATATCTAAGTTCCATTCTGTTTCATTATTAGATGAAATACTAAATAACAAATAAGTAATAAAATATTTATATCTAAGTTCCATTCTGTTTCATTATTAGATGAAATACTAAATAACAAATAAGTAATAAAATATTTATATCTAAGTTCCATTCTGCTTCATTATTAGATGAAATACTAAATAACAAATAAGTAATAAAATATTTATATCTAAGTTCCATTCTGCTTCATTATTAGATGAAATACTAAATAACAAATAAGTAATAAAATATTTATATCTAAGTTCCATTCTGCTTCATTATTAGATGAAATACTAAATAATAAATAAGTAATAAAATATTTATATCTAAGTTCCATTCTGCTTCATTATTAGATGAAATACTAAATAAATAAGCAATAAAATATTTGTATCTAAGTTCCATTCTCCTTCATTATTAGATGAAATGCTAAATAACAAATAAGTAATAAAATATTTATATCTAAGTTCCATTCTGTTTCATTATTAGATGAAATACTAAATAACAAATAAGTAATAAAATATTTATATCTAAGTTCCATTCTGTTTCATTATTAGATGAAATACTAAATAACAAATAAGTAATAAAATATTTATATCTAAGTTCCATTCTGCTTCATTATTAGATGAAATACTAAATAACAAATAAGTAATAAAATATTTATATCTAAGTTCCATTCTAAGTCATTATTAGATGAAATACTAAATAACAAATAAGTAATAAAATATTTATATCTAAGTTCCATTCTGTTTCATTATTAGGTGAAATACTAAATAACAAATAAGTAATAAAATATTTATATCTAAGTTCCATTCTGTTTCATTATTAGATGAAATACTAAATAACAAATAAGTAATAAAATATTTATATCTAAGTTCCATTCTGCTTCATTATTAGATGAAATACTAAATAACAAATAAGTAATAAAATATTTATATCTAAGTTCCATTCTGCTTCATTGTCAGATGAAATACTAAATAATAAATAAGTAATAAAATATTTATATCTAAGTTCCATTCTGTTTCATTATTAGGTGAAATACTAAATAATAAATAAGTAATAAAATATTTATATCTAAGTTCCATTCTGCTTCATTATTAGATGGAATACTAAATAAATAAGCAATAAAATATTTGTATCTAAGTTCCATTCTCTTTCATTATTAGATGAAATGCTAAATAACAAATAAGTAATAAAATATTTATATCTAAGTTTCATTCTGTTTCATTATTAGATGAAATACTAAATAATAAATAAGTAATAAAATATTTATATCTAAGTTCCATTCTGTTTCATTATTAGGTGAAATACTAAATAATAAATAAGTAATAAAATATTTATATCTAAGTTCCATTCTGCTTCATTATTAGATGAAATACTAAATAACAAATAAGTAATAAAATATTTATATCTAAGTTCCATTCTAAGTCATTATTAGATGAAATACTAAATAACAAATAAGTAATAAAATATTTATATCTAAGTTCCATTCTGTTTCATTATTAGGTGAAATACTAAATAACAAATAAGTAATAAAATATTTATATCTAAGTTCCATTCTGTTTCATTATTAGATGAAATACTAAATAACAAATAAGTAATAAAATATTTATATCTAAGTTCCATTCTGCTTCATTATTAGATGAAATACTAAATAACAAATAAGTAATAAAATATTTATATCTAAGTTCCATTCTGCTTCATTGTCAGATGGAATACTAAATAACAAATAAGTAATAAAATATTTATATCTAAGTTCCATTCTGCTTCATTATTAGATGAAATACTAAATAACAAATAAGTAATAAAATATTTATATCTAAGTTCCATTCTACGTCATTATTAGATGAAATACTAAATAACAAATAAGTAATAAAATATTTATATCTAAGTTCTATTCTGCTTCATTGTCAGATGGAATACTAAATAACAAATAAGTAATAAAATATTTATATCTAAGTTTCATTCTACGTCATTATTAGATGAAATGCTAAATAAATAAGCAATAAAATATTTATATCTAAGTTCCATTCTGTTTCATTGTCAGATGGAATACTAAATAACAAATAAGTAATAAAATATTTATATCCAAGTTCCATTCTACGTCATTATTAGATGAAATACTAAATAACAAATAAGTAATAAAATATTTATATCTAAGTTCCATTCTCGTCATTATTAGATGAATTACTAAATAACAAATAAGTAATGAAATATTTATATCTAAGTTCCATTCTACGTCATTATTAGATGAAATACTAAATAACAAATAAGTAATAACTTATTGATATCTAAGTTCTATTTTGCTTCATTATTAGATGAAATACTAAATAACAAATAAGTAATAAAATATTTATATCTAAGTTCCATTCTACGTCATTATTAGATGAATTACTAAATAACAAATAAGCAATTAAATATTTATATCTAAGTTCCATTCTACGTCATTATTAGATGAATTACTAACTAACAAATAAGTAATTAAATATTTATATCTAAGTTCCATTCTACGTCATTATTAGATGAATTACTAAATAACAAATAAGTAATAACTTATTTATATCTAAGTTCCATTCTACGTCATTATTAGGTGAAATACTAAATAACAAATAAGTTTAAAATTTATTTAGTTTAAGAGGTATTAGAGATGATGCAAGTGAAATTTGAGATTTTTGAAATGAAGAAAAATATTTGTAATCTTAATATGAAAATCACATTGCACATGGACCAAACCTCTTTTAGTTTATTCAAGATACTTCACTAAAAATATTATTTTGTGTATGTGAAATACTTGTAATGTTAACTGTGAGACTGTCAAATTTAGTGAAGATATACTCACTGTATTGAAAGTTAGAAGAATTTTCAGTATAACTGAGCCTGTGTTGATAGAGTTGATTGTGTGTGAATTGCTATTTTAAAGTTCGAACTTGTGGTACATCAACTCCAGTAAGTCTTTAACAGAGTTTAGTTTTGAATAAGAATCATTTCGGTGCAAATACCAAATCAGTAACAACAAGATTTTAAGCAGTTTTTGTATAATTGTTCATATAATTTGTATGTACTGTAACTGAATTTATCTAGCTTAATACATACATGGATCAGAATTAATACAGATGATGTAGATTATGATGAAATATTTCAGGATGTATCAGTAGATGAAGGAGAGAGCTTAGAAGTCACAAACTTGGGCGAGAGATTGCAAAAAAAAAGGTACAGAAACATTATGGTTAACGTGCTGATATCTAAGGCTTTACAGAGATTCTACCACTTCCACAACTGTATGTGGGATCTTGTCTAAAATATTATGCTCACTAGAGTTTTCAGACTTAGCCTGTGTTTTAAAGATTCATTTTAAACATAAAATTACTGTTTGATTTAAACTAATACAGAGTTTATGCAGATTTGTTTCTTTTTATAATTTCTAATTTGTGTAATTACTGTTTACTTATTTTACTCTTTTGAGTGTGAGGTCACAGTGGATTCTTGCATTTTCAAAGATTATTGGTTAGAGTATCTGTAACTTACATGTGATGGTATGGAAATATTTTAATTAGTTCTGTGATGTTTGATGTGCTTTTTGTGGAGTAATTGTAACTTGTCATGTCAGAAACTGTGGCAAATGAAGGAAGCACAGCTCTTAGAAGAAAAAAAGAAGACTGATCGTAACCATGGAAAAAGACATATCTCGCTAGGTATGTCTCAGAGTTAATATCTATAGTTGTTAAATCAATTTGTTTAACCATTGAAAAATGCACGACCAGCTTAGCATGTCTCAAAATGAATTTTCACTTTTTAAAACTGTACTTTGGTCTTGGTTTTTCATGTACAGTGCAATTCACATTAACATGTTTTAATACACTCATACTAATAGTTTTACAGTGAAGGTGGGTAACTTTCCTTTTAATGCATTAACACTTTGTAACAACTACAGAAAAAATAAAATGAATACAAGATTTAGAGTTTACTCAAAGTGGTACAAAACTGACACTTTTTGTGTGACAAAGCAGCTATGTAAGAATCCACTAATGACAAAACAGCTATGTAAGAATCCACTAATGACAAAACAGCTATGTAAGAATCCACTGATGACAAAACAGTTATGTGAGAATCCATTAGTGACAAAACAGCTGTGTGAGAATCCACTACTGACAAAACAGCTATGTAAGAATCCACTACTGACAAAACAGCTATGTGAGAATCCACTACTGACAAAACAGCTGTGTGAGAATCCACTACTGACAAAACAGCTATGTGAGAATCCACTAATGACAAAACAGCTATGTGAGAATCCACTAATGACAAAACAACTGTGTGAGAATCCACTAATGACAAAACAACTGTGTGAGAATCCACTAATGACAAAACAGCTGTGTGAGAATCCACTAGTGACAAAACAACTGTGTGAGAATCCACTAGTGACAAAACAACTGTGTGAGAATCCACTAGTGACAAAACAACTGTGTGAGAATCCACTAGTGACAAAACAACTGTGTGAGAATCCACTACTGACAAAACAGCTGTGTGAGAATCCACTACTGACAAAACAGCTACGTGAGAATCCACTACTGACAAAACAGCTACCTGAGAATCCTCTAGTGACAAAACAGCTATGTGAGAATCCACTACTGACAAAACAGCTGTGTGAGAATCCACTAAGTTAAAAGGTTTAAAGAGCAACTAGATTCTCAGTTTTAAAAAGTCTCAAAATGTTTACTTATCTGAATCTTGCTTAAATAAAGTTGTCTTCAGTTTGACATGCTGTTTTGAAAATCAACGTCCTTAACAAAAGACCTAGTTACAATGTTTTTTACAGTGAACGTGTAAATATTTTGTTATCAACAAACAAGTCAACTTTATCCATTCTTGTATTAGTTGTTAAACAGAATGTAATTATATCAAAGGTTTTTCTGATGTAGTTACCATTAAATATATGAAACATTTTTTTTTAATTAGAGGTATTACAGATGTTTTTTTTACAGAGTTAGGTTTTCATGACTTGTATTTCTGTACTTTTTTTGGATGGTAATGTATTACTCTGACCTTACTGCCAGAAGACCTCTTGTTCTGCTTTTAGGGTTTATTTTGTCTTTCTATATATCTTGTTTGTGATCTTCTGAGAAACCTATCTAGACCTACTTGTTCTAGCTCTATAACTAAATATGTAAATTGTTTTATGCTGTTTTTCAAATATTGGTTGCTAAAGAATTGTTGTTTTACGTTAAAATGGAATGAGTTCTTTAATTTTATTTTTCCTTTAGTGATGGAAAATTAATTTTTTTTCCCCATTAGGTAGGCACAACACAGATAGTCTATCATGTAGTAGCATTGTGCTTTATAATAAACAGAGAAATCCATTAGTAGCATATCTTGTTTAGATGGAATTTGCAACAACCTAAGAAAGCACAGATAAGTCTTTTGTGTAGCTTTATGCTCAATGGTAAACAAATAAACCCATTATAACAGAGCTATTTACTTGAAATTGGCAACAACCTGAGAAAGCACTTTGTTCTTCCTTGAAGGCAATAAATCATATTTACAGTATACTGTAGATATGTTTTTTTTTTTTTTAGGACATCATTGTTCATCTGGACAAAAACAGACCAAAGAAGATTTGTTGCATGTTCCAAGCTTCACTCCTTCAGGATCAGTGTTGGTCAATGAACTTGTGGCCATTATGGAAGACCCACAGGTACTGAGTAATTAGACTTAGAGCTTCACAATTAGTTTAAGCCTGAATAAGTGTTTGTTTTTGTTTTAATTTGTTTCCTTTTGTTTTACTAGATTTACTTACCAGATTAATTATCTCATTATTTTCAATTCTCTTTCATCTTTTATATGTCAGATAGAACACTTACTGGATGAGTGGATGATCTGTTATTTATTGGTAAAACAGCTTATGTATTTTTGTATTAAAATAGATTTCATCATCATAATGATAGTCACAATTGAAGGACAGATATGTAGCAATAGAGTATTTATTCAAAGTAAACTTCAGAATCTGTGGTCAATGACAATGGCTTCCAATGGCAAAGGTTACATGATTTATTCTTAATATCTTATTTATCATAACCTTTTCTTTATGTTTAGCTCAAAATAAACTTTCAATTAAATGACTAGAAGTTGAGAAAAAGGCTTAAACTATGTATTTGATTAAATTTATCATTTCACTTTAAAAGGGTACAAAGTACAATCAAAATAAGGAAGGTTTGTCCAAAACATCCATACCTCCCCCCACACTGCAGTCTTCACTCAATTGCTAGAGTTTCCTTTTCTTTTGTTCATCTTATAATTGGTTTGATTTTTTATTGCTTACTTAATCTTTTATTCTTCACTTAATTCTCCTGGGTGATGTCTGTATTGTGACACCTGTGTCAGTGTACCCTCTATTCTGGTACTGTATCTCAGTACCTCAGATGATACCAATATTTTTTCTCAACAAAAATTTCCTCTTTTAGTTTGGCAAGCTGTTATAAGGCAGTAATTCCCAGATTACTGTTTCTGGCAAGGAAGCAACTCAGGTCTCACCTACACCACTTCTGATATGTGGCATTGCTCACCAGTCAGGGGGGTCACTTTCATTTGATTTTTTCTCCAGTCGTTTTGAGACTACAGTTGTGAACAATACTGGATATTCCAGAGAGAACTTATATTCACTTTATTTATCGTCTGCTTTTACTCATTCTGCATTGACATTTGTTACCAGGATTGTAAATGACCAAGTTTCAGGTTTTTGATGCGTGTCTACACATTATCATAGTGGAGTCATCCCACTGCCCATTGCATTTGGTGCACAAGGGTTAAGTGCTGCAGTTCAGGGTTCTACCCTTCAGACTAGCATTGGTGTCACATGTGTTCTGCCAAATTGTGAGGTTTTTACTGTCACCTTCATTCTTTAGGCTGTGCACATACACCATCACATGGATGACTGGTTACTATTGGCATTGCCTCGCCAGTTAGCTGAATGTTGCACCCAGATTTTACTTTCAGAAGCAATCAAGGCAGGGTGTATTATCAGAGCTGAAAAATCTGTTCTCACCCTAACACTATATCCTCCATCTGGGTGTCTTTTTCAACAAGTGTATTAGTCGAGCTCAGCCAACTTCCATCTGGCTGCAAGCTATGGAACAGGCAGTCTGACTTACTCATGTCTTCTTTTCCCATTATGTGGATGGTCCTTTCTCTTTTGAAGATGTGGGCATCACTCAAATTCCTCATTTTTTGAGATGAGTGCACCTGAAATTCATACAGTAATCTTTATGCAACCAATTGATCATGAATAGCAATCCACCAGATTCCCCAGTTTCCTTATTCAGGACCAACATCTTCAGTCTTGAGTGGTAGTTAGATTAGAACAATACCATGTTTCTCTGCTGCCACCTCATCGAGATATCCATCTCTTCACAGATGATAGATTCAGGGATGTAGTGCATAACTCAGTGGTCAGGAATTACAGAGCCAATGGACAGATGATGAGACCTTACACATCAGTGTTTTAGAATTTCTTGCTGTTCAAAGAGTGATGTCTCAATGTCTGTACTTATTGAGGGGTAAAATTATAATGCTTCATTCTGATAATTCCACAGTGGTATCTTACGTTTCCCATCAAGGGGCACTTGGTCCAAATCCCAGTTTTGAGCGTTAGAGAATGCGTATTGTGTAATTGATAATAGTGCATTGATGTAGGTGGAGAATGTCATGATTAACAAGTAATTAAAAATCAGACCAATGATTAACAAGTAATTAAAAATCAGACCAATGATTAACAAGTAATTAAAAATCAGACCAATGATTAATAAGTAATTAAAAATCAGACCAATGATTAGATGGGCAAAGGAAGGAAACCTTAGAAGTTGAGGGGAAGGAAGTAAGTATTACTGGAAATACATTTTCAATTTAAGAAAATGTTCTTGTCATGTTTGTAGATTTCAGATTAGTGTCAATCTTTTTTAGGAATTCAAATATAGAAATGTTTCATATATACAGAAGCTCACAAGTAAGATGTTGAAGGAGAGAAATAATCTGTTATATGTAAATGTAGAAAACATTAAGTTTTTGTAGAGCCTTAGTAAATTATAAATTCAGAACAGAATAAGCAGTTTGCCTTCTCAGACAAAAGCAAATAATATATTCTTTTTTCTCTCTGTTATTTTGAATTGAAAAACTGGTATGTAAGCAACTTAATGCTCTCTGGAAGTAATTCATCAAATAATATAGAAATAGTGTATTTTTGTTTTTAATATCTTAGAGATTTTTTAAAATTTTTGAACTGAAAAATTTATTAATTTTTATTTTTTGTATTAGTCAGGAATAACAGCTGAACCTATGGAGGACGACATCTACCATTGGTCCGTTAATCTGTCAAACTTCAGTGCAAACAGGTGTGTTATTTTTTTAAAGGCATATTAATTATTATTTCTATTGTTTTACTAGTTTTTGCTTAAACTACTTTACATGTATAATTATTGCCACTTAATTTTCAGCAATATTGGGAAAGACCTTCACCAATTGAAGACAAAGTTTGGGTATGATTATATTCAGCTACAGATGGTGAGTACCTTTTAGTTCTTTGTGAGGATGACAAAAGAACATTAATTTTGTTGACAAGGTTATGTTTTGTCACCTGTAATCTTTCAAGTTTCGTGTGAAGTTCAAGCATTTTCATGTATGTGAACATGAATGCTCTAATCTTTTAAAGATTTCTAAATTGGTTCATAAACTTAGAAGTGTTGTGTTTATCAAAAAACTACAACATCCACAATATTTCGTTTTCAGGATTTTTCCATGAATCTATACCCATTTTATCCTCCGTTGGTCAAAGTAATCAAACCAAGCCTTCAGGTAAGTTCATCGTTGTTCTTGTTTCTTAATGGTGAATAAAGTTAATGTTATTTAAAAGAATTGTTTTCTGGCTGTGGATGCTCTCGTTACAGTTTTTGATAGTTATTAAATAGATATCCTTAGTGATTTTTTAGGGTTGTTTAATAGATGTTCTTTATGCTTAGTAGAAATCCTTAACCCTCTTGCAATGGATAGGTTAAAGTATGCATGTCCCAACCTTTTATAAAGTTGCATTTAAAATTTAATTAAACTGCTTTATTTTCAATGTATATCAATAAACATGACATCAAGACTTAGTTAATAAATTTATTTTTAATATTGTATGTGTTTTAAGTTCTTAATTTTATATGGCTTTATTTTTAAAATCCTGAATATCCCCTTGTATGAGAGTTGTGACTTTCTCTCTAAGCATTCCCTCTGCTATACCTGGACCAAATAACTCAGTAAGGTCTGCTTTTCGAAATAAGGTTTTATGGTCACCCGTTGCACTGTCTCAGGTGATGATGTTCCTCTGGCCTCTCCACCATATTATTACTCTACTTTCTTTGAGTGGAGCGTGGGTGTCCTTGCAACTTTCCAATTCCAAGCTTCTGGGATGGTTGACTGTGGAGACATGCTGCTGAATGACTTTTACACAATAGTCATTTAGTTACTGAGTAGGGTAATGGTGTTCTGAGGGTATAGATGATAAGACATCCTCTTGTTTGCAATAACAAATAACAGTGGAGTTAAAGTGCAGTTTGATTGAGATCCCTCATCCTACCCTCATGTGAATGTGATGCATGCATCCAATGGGCAGGTTTTGGATTTAGAGTGAACTGATCAACATGAATCTTCACCGTGTTTCAGGTTTTCTGTCTATCTCCTTTGGTTTCATACGTCTGTGTTGTGGGAAACAGCAGTGATATGTAGAATTGTTCTGGTTCTGTCCTTGGCTATCCAACATTCTCTTTGCTTACATAGATGTTATTGCCATTTAAATGGTCCTGGCCTGTTTCACAGTTCAGGGAGTTAACTACGTGGAATAGACATCTTTTCAATACCAGATGTTTAGCTCCCAGATGGATAGTTCAGAACTAATCCTTGTGTTATACTCAGGAATTTGAGTGGTTCTCAGTCTCCTGGTTCTTAGGTTTGAGGTGAATACGATTGATCCTCATTCTACCCTCATACGGATGTCAATATCATGTGAGCAGGTTTTGTATGTAGATGACTTATTAAGTAAGGTGTACCATGCCATATCCACTCTACACATGTGGGTGCATCCTTTGTTTACCCATCTTTTTTCATTGTGGGGTTGACTTACAGTATATTTTTATTGTTAAGATCACTTTCCTACCACTTGGATGTACTCCTCTCGTCTTCTGCCCTTATATTTTACATATTTCACAACCGTGTAAAGAGTATACCTGGCTCAGAAGTGGTGCAGTTCTTCTCTTCTGATATTCAAATCTGAATCCCTCATTTCCAGGAGTATCCTTCTGATGTTTTCAGGGAGGATACTTACGTCATTCCCTTGCACAGGCCACTCCTCCTTATGAGTGTAGGATTCTAGCTAATCTTGTGAGAGGAGGTAAGTACCATGTTAGAAGTTATAATTTTTCCATTCTGAAAATGTATTTCTGATAGGAGCTTCTCTCTGCTCACACATCCTACTTTTCTTCCCCACATTTCTGTGATGCTGACATCTGCTGCCAAACTTTTAAATGATAGTTCAATAGAGGAGTGTAGAGGGAGTCACGTGTGTCATGCTTCTATGATAATTTTCATGTGAGACATTGGAATATTGTAGTTCCAATAGAGAGGAGTGAAAGGCTTGTGGCATGCATAAAAAAAGTTTGCATATAGAGAGCAGCACTGAACAAGAATAGTTAATCTTATGAGATGGGCAGGTACCTATCAGAAACACATTTTCAGTATAAGAAAATTATAGCTTTGGATTTATTTTAATTTTTCTTTTAGAAGCTGCAAGGTCGATGAAATTGACCAACCTTGTTTTAGAGTTAAGGTAGAAAAAATAATAGAAAAAATACAAAGTTTTACTGACAAGTGTTTGAAATTTATTTGGGAGGTTTTTAGAGAATATAAAAATGAAATTTGAGAATTTTTAAAGTATGTTGAATCTTAATATAAAAAATCACCTTGTACTCAGAGCAGTCAACACACTGACTCCATATATTCATGGATAAATGTTTGGCAAAGATACTTAATTAAAAGTTTGGTTTGTTTGTGTAGAAAGGACTTCATTTTTATTGAAAGCTTGCCAAAATTGGTAAAGTTACACAAAACATTAAAAATTATAGTATAGAAACTGGTGGTTACTTTTTGGTTACAAGGTCAGTCACATTGTATGGTAAGAGTTAATGGTTTTTCATAGTTGTTAAGTGAATGTTGTTCATGATTTATTAATTATGTTAAGTAGATGTTCTTCACGGATTACTGAAGCTGTTAAGTAGATATATTTTATGGTTTATTTAACTTTAATGAAGCTATGTTCATTTTGATTTGTTTCATTTGATGATAGGATCTTTCTCATGGGTTGCCATAGTTCTTTAGTGGATATTTTTCACCAATTGTTATAGTTTTTAAATAAATGTACTCTTTGGTTTGTTGTTGTTAAATAATTGTTTTTCATAGGTTGTTGTTATTAAGTACACATTTCACAGTTTTTCAAACTTGTTAATCAGATACTTGTGTAGCTGGTAAGTACACTTCTCTTCATGATGTGACTTTTTTTCCAGGGAAACAATCACGAGAAGCTAGTTAACATCAGTCTGTGTAAGCTGTTTCAGTTATCTTACTGGAACCCTGTTCGCACAATGAAATCAGTTCTGATGAATGTAAAAGGCTACCTAGAGAGCTATGTCAGGTACCACACAGATGTGTAAATTAGATAAAGCACCCATGCTTTCATATCTTTACTTATCTTGCACACTGCAAAGTTACCCGTTAAGACCATTAAAATCAAATAAGGTTTGAAAAATCTCCAGAAAAATTTTTCTAAGAGTACCATAGTTTTCACATATGTTAATACATACTTTTTATCCCTAATCAAGTTTGTTTTGTTATTCTTATGTGAGTATTAAATATTAATTTTTCACTGTAGCAAATAATTTAGTTACTGTTCCTATTGGAAAGTGGTGAACTTAAGTGTTGACATTGTTTGTTTACTACAAGTTTTTGTATGAAACTGATGAGCAGGACTTGACAAATTCCAGACACAGGTTACTATGGCATCAAAAAGGGGACCTAATATCAAAGAATTTTTGTTGTTGTTAAGAAACTGTGCTTTTAATGTGTGTACACATAGGTCATATTTAGGATGTGGTTAACCCTATAATGGCCAGTGAACATTTATCAGAATCAAGTGCACACCCAAATAAAATTTAAAAGTGTAAGCAAGATTAATAATTTAATTGTTAACTTAACGATTTATAACTCAAAATGTTTTACAATGGATATTTTGTCATTTTATAACATATATTTAGTCTAATTCACACAGAACATTTTTTTAAAATGTTCAAAACTTACGTTTCTGTACAGCTTTGAGGAGTCTTATCTGTAAAAAAAACCAACAAAAAAACTTGCAGGTTTTTTTATAATTTTCTAGGCCATCCCAAAACACATGTTTAAATTTTATGTGATACTAGCTAACCCTGAAAATGTGGTAAGCCATGACTTGTTTCTCATTGTGAGTTTCTTTTACTAGTTTTATTATTACAATTATTCATTCCCACCATTTTATAATGTCATAACATGTAGTTTCAACAACTATTTTTAAAGCATAGCTTCAAAACTATCTACACATAAAGGTTAAAACCCATTGAATAGAGCAGATAATAAACAATTTTTCTAACTCATAAATGTCAGAGATACTTAGCAACCTCTGCTAATAAAGGTTTTCTTCATATTTCAGAATTGAGATACTTGTAGGTAAATTTGGATTTCCCCACCCACCCCCAAAAGAAGCCAATGCAAACATTGATTTTGTTAAGATGTTTATAAAATAGGTTAGTAATTAAAATGTCCCTGTTTTATATGTTGCCTTAAACAAACTTGTAGGCCACACTTATAAGAAGGAATGTTCAAAACATTGTTGAAATAATTTCAAACATAGTTATCTTTCACACAAAGTGCTGTTAGCTGTTGCTGAACATTCTATCAATACACCTTTTATGTATTTGTTGATTTGTCAGTGTTCCTAATCTTTAAAAAGTTCAAAATCTATGACTAATGTTCATCTTATATTTTTGTTAAATTGTCATAATTTATGAAGAATTTTTCTAAAGCTGACAATTTGACTGTCATATAATTGCTAATCCATCAATATTCTAGAGATTAGAGTTCATCGATATGTGTGCCATCTGTAATTTAAGATGTGTTTGTGTTTATGGAATATTTGTGTGTGACATTTATAGTTTAAAATGTTATTTGTATAATATCTAGAATTGAGCAAGTGTGTACTGTCTAGAATATGTATAGAGTTTTAAATGTTTTTGTGTTATGTTATGTGTAGATTTATAGAAATATATATATGTAACTTGCACTTTCTCTACACACAATTTCATTACAACTGATTGTATTACAGAGCTTAGAGAATATGTGTATGTGAACTCAGAATAACTGTATTACATGCTATTTACAGTATGTTTCTGTGACATCACAGTAACTTTTACATGCCTTTAACAAATAATAATAAAACATTTTTGTTAGTAGGCTTAAAAACACAGTTTATCAACAGTCTAATTAAATGTTTGTGAATATCTGTTTTTCCATAACCCAAGTTCATACATAACTAATTACATCTTTTCACAATGTCTGTGCTTATTACAGTGATAATAAGTGTTGGAATAATTTGCTGCCAGGTTCGCTTGTCACTAGGGATAGAGTTATACACCTGTACAGACTAAGGTGTGATGTCTTGAATTGTATAGATTGTATTTTATCTATTGGTCAGGTATTGTAGTGGATAGAATTAAACACCTGTACAGGATGTAAATTGTGATGTCTTGAATTATATAGATTGTATTTTATCTATAGGTCAGGTATTGTAGTGGATAGAATTAAACACCTGTACAGACTAAGGTGTGATGTCTTGAATTATATAGATTGTATTTTATCTATTGGTCAGGTATTATAGTGGATAGAGTTAAACACCTGTACAGACTAAGGTGTGATGTCTTGAATTATATAGATTGTATTTTATCTATTGGTCAGGTATTATAGTGGATAGAGTTAAACACCTGTACAGACTAAGGTGTGATGTCTTGAATTATATAGATTGTATTTTATCTATAGGTCAGGTATTATAGTGGATAGAGTTAAACACCTGTACAGACTAAGGTGTGATGTCTTGAATTGTATAGATTGTATTTTATCTATAGGTCAGGTATTATAGTGGATAGAGTTAAACACCTGTACAGGATAAGGTGTGATGTCTTGAATTGTATAGATTGTATTTTATCTATAGGTCAGGTATTGTAGTGGATAGAGTTAAACACCTGTACAGACTAAGGTGTGATGTCTTGAATTGTATAGATTGTATTTTATCTGTTGGTCAGGTATTATAGTGGATAGAGTTAAACACCTGTACAGACTAAGGTGTGATGTCTTGAATTCTATAGATTGTATTTTATCTGTTGGTCAGGTATTATAGTGGATAGAGTTAAACACCTGTACAGACTAAGGTGTGATGTCTTGAATTGTATAGATTGTATTTTATCTATTGGTCAGGTATTATAGTGGATAGAGTTAAACACCTGTACAGACTAAGGTGTGATGTCTTCAATTGTATAGATTGTATTTTATCTGTTGGTCAGGTATTATAGTGGATAGAGTTAAACACCTGTACAGACTAAGGTGTGATGTCTTCAATTGTATAGATTGTATTTTATCTATTGGTCAGGTATTATAGTGGATAGAGTTAAACACCTGTACAGACTAAGGTGTGATGTCTTCAATTGTATAGATTGTATTTTATCTATTGGTCAGGTATTATA
Source organism: Tachypleus tridentatus (assembly GCF_004210375.1). Lineage (NCBI taxonomy): Eukaryota > Metazoa > Arthropoda > Merostomata > Xiphosura > Limulidae > Tachypleus > Tachypleus tridentatus. The sequence continues at coordinate 8,513,527 of NC_134828.1, forward strand.
GTGGATAGAGTTAAACACCTGTACAGACTAAGGTGTGATGTCTTCAATTGTATAGATTGTATTTTATCTATTGGTCAGGTATTATAGTGGATAGAGTTAAACACCTGTACAGACTAAGGTGTGATGTCTTGAATTGTATAGATTGTATTTTATCTATAGGTCAGGTATTATAGTGGATAGAGTTAAACACCTGTACAGACTAAGGTGTGATGTCTTGAATTGTATAGATTGTATTTTATCTATAGGTCAGGTATTATAGTGGATAGAGTTAAACACCTGTACAGGATAAGGTGTGATGTCTTGAATTGTATAGATTGTATTTTATCTATAGGTCAGGTATTGTAGTGGATAGAGTTAAACACCTGTACAGACTAAGGTGTGATGTCTTGAATTGTATAGATTGTATTTTATCTATAGGTCAGGTATTATAGTGGATAGAGTTAAACACCTGTACAGACTAAGGTGTGATGTCTTGAATTGTATAGATTGTATTTTATCTATAGGTCAGGTATTATAGTGGATAGAGTTAAACACCTGTACAGACTAAGGTGTGATGTCTTGAATTGTATAGATTGTATATTATCTATAGGTCAGGTATTATAGTGGATAGAGTTAAACACCTGTACAGACTAAGGTGTGATGTCTTGAATTGTATAGATTGTATTTTATCTATTGGTCAGGTATTATAGTGGATAGAGTTAAACACCTGTACAGACTAAGGTGTGATGTCTTGAATTGTATAGATTGTATTTTATCTATTGGTCAGGTATTATAGTGGATAGAGTTAAACACCTGTACAGACTAAGGTGTGATGTCTTGAATTGTATAGATTGTATTTTATCTATAGGTCAGGTATTGTAGTGGATAGAGTTAAACACCTGTACAGACTAAGGTGTGATGTCTTGAATTGTATAGATTGTATTTTATCTATAGGTCAGGTATTATAGTGGATAGAGTTAAACACCTGTACAGACTAAGGTGTGATGTCTTGAATTGTATAGATTGTATTTTATCTATAGGTCAGGTATTGTAGTGGATAGAGTTAAACACCTGTACAGACTAAGGTGTGATGTCTTGAATTGTATAGATTGTATTTTATCTATAGGTCAGGTATTGTAGTGGATAGAGTTAAACACCTGTACAGACTAAGGTGTGATGTCTTGAATTGTATAGATTGTATTTTATCTGTTGGTCAGGTATTATAGTGGATAGAGTTAAACACCTGTACAGACTAAGGTGTGATGTCTTGAATTCTATAGATTGTATTTTATCTGTTGGTCAGGTATTATAGTGGATAGAGTTAAACACCTGTACAGACTAAGGTGTGATGTCTTGAATTGTATAGATTGTATTTTATCTATTGGTCAGGTATTATAGTGGATAGAGTTAAACACCTGTACAGACTAAGGTGTGATGTCTTCAATTGTATAGATTGTATTTTATCTGTTGGTCAGGTATTATAGTGGATAGAGTTAAACACCTGTACAGACTAAGGTGTGATGTCTTCAATTGTATAGATTGTATTTTATCTATTGGTCAGGTATTATAGTGGATAGAGTTAAACACCTGTACAGACTAAGGTGTGATGTCTTCAATTGTATAGATTGTATTTTATCTATTGGTCAGGTATTATAGTGGATAGAGTTAAACACCTGTACAGACTAAGGTGTGATGTCTTCAATTGTATAGATTGTATTTTATCTATTGGTCAGGTATTATAGTGGATAGAGTTAAACACCTGTACAGACTAAGGTGTGATGTCTTGAATTGTATAGATTGTATTTTATCTATAGGTCAGGTATTATAGTGGATAGAGTTAAACACCTGTACAGACTAAGGTGTGATGTCTTGAATTGTATAGATTGTATTTTATCTATAGGTCAGGTATTATAGTGGATAGAGTTAAACACCTGTACAGGATAAGGTGTGATGTCTTGAATTGTATAGATTGTATTTTATCTATAGGTCAGGTATTGTAGTGGATAGAGTTAAACACCTGTACAGACTAAGGTGTGATGTCTTGAATTGTATAGATTGTATTTTATCTATAGGTCAGGTATTATAGTGGATAGAGTTAAACACCTGTACAGACTAAGGTGTGATGTCTTGAATTGTATAGATTGTATTTTATCTATAGGTCAGGTATTATAGTGGATAGAGTTAAACACCTGTACAGACTAAGGTGTGATGTCTTGAATTGTATAGATTGTATTTTATCTATAGGTCAGGTATTGTAGTGGATAGAGTTAAACACCTGTACAGACTAAGGTGTGATGTCTTGAATTGTATAGATTGTATTTTATCTATAGGTCAGGTATTATAGTGGATAGAGTTAAACACCTGTACAGACTAAGGTGTGATGTCTTGAATTGTATAGATTGTATTTTATCTATAGGTCAGGTATTATAGTGGATAGAGTTAAACACCTGTACAGACTAAGGTGTGATGTCTTGAATTGTATAGATTGTATTTTATCTATAGGTCAGGTATTATAGTGGATAGAGTTAAACACCTGTACAGACTAAGGTGTGATGTCTTGAATTGTATAGATTGTATTTTATCTATAGGTCAGGTATTATAGTGGATAGAGTTAAACACCTGTACAGACTAAGGTGTGATGTCTTGAATTGTATAGATTGTATATTATCTATAGGTCAGGTATTATAGTGGATAGAGTTAAACACCTGTACAGACTAAGGTGTGATGTCTTGAATTGTATAGATTGTATTTTATCTATTGGTCAGGTATTATAGTGGATAGAGTTAAACACCTGTACAGACTAAGGTGTGATGTCTTGAATTGTATAGATTGTATTTTATCTATTGGTCAGGTATTATAGTGGATAGAGTTAAACACCTGTACAGACTAAGGTGTGATGTCTTGAATTGTATAGATTGTATTTTATCTATAGGTCAGGTATTATAGTGGATAGAGTTAAACACCTGTACAGACTAAGGTGTGATGTCTTGAATTGTATAGATTGTATTTTATCTATAGGTCAGGTATTATAGTGGATAGAGTTAAACACCTGTACAGACTAAGGTGTGATGTCTTGAATTGTATAGATTGTATTTTATCTATAGGTCAGGTATTATAGTGGATAGAGTTAAACACCTGTACAGACTAAGGTGTGATGTCTTGAATTGTATAGATTGTATTTTATCTATAGGTCAGGTATTATAGTGGATAGAGTTAAACACCTGTACAGACTAAGGTGTGATGTCTTGAATTGTATAGATTGTATTTTATCTATAGGTCAGGTATTATAGTGGATAGAGTTAAACACCTGTACAGACTAAGGTGTGATGTCTTGAATTGTATAGATTGTATTTTATCTATAGGTCAGGTATTATAGTGGATAGAGTTAAACACCTGTACAGACTAAGGTGTGATGTCTTGAATTGTATAGATTGTATATTATCTATAGGTCAGGTATTATAGTGGATAGAGTTAAACACCTGTACAGACTAAGGTGTGATGTCTTGAATTGTATAGATTGTATTTTATCTATTGGTCAGGTATTATAGTGGATAGAGTTAAACACCTGTACAGACTAAGGTGTGATGTCTTGAATTGTATAGATTGTATTTTATCTATTGGTCAGGTATTATAGTGGATAGAGTTAAACACCTGTACAGACTAAGGTGTGATGTCTTGAATTGTATAGATTGTATTTTATCTATAGGTCAGGTATTGTAGTGGATAGAGTTAAACACCTGTACAGACTAAGGTGTGATGTCTTGAATTGTATAGATTGTATTTTATCTATTGGTCAGGTATTGTAGTGGATAGAGTTAAACACCTGTACAGACTAAGGTGTGATGTCTTGAATTGTATAGATTGTATTTTATCTATAGGTCAGGTATTGTAGTGGATAGAGTTAAACACCTGTACAGACTAAGGTGTGATGTCTTGAATTGTATAGATTGTATTTTATCTATTGGTCAGGTATTATAGTGGATAGAGTTAAACACCTGTACAGACTAAGGTGTGATGTCTTGAATTGTATAGATTGTATTTTATCTATTGGTCAGGTATTATAGTGGATAGAGTTAAACACCTGTACAGACTAAGGTGTGATGTCTTGAATTGTATAGATTGTATTTTATCTATTGGTCAGGTATTATAGTGGATAGAGTTAAACACCTGTACAGACTAAGGTGTGATGTCTTGAATTGTATAGATTGTATTTTATCTATTGGTCAGGTATTATAGTGGATAGAGTTAAACACCTGTACAGACTAAGGTGTGATGTCTTGAATTGTATAGATTGTATTTTATCTATTGGTCAGGTATTATAGTGGATAGAGTTAAACACCTGTACAGACTAAGGTGTGATGTCTTGAATTGTATAGATTGTATTTTATCTATAGGTCAGGTATTATAGTGGATAGAGTTAAACACCTGTACAGACTAAGGTGTGATGTCTTGAATTGTATAGATTGTATTTTATCTATTGGTCAGGTATTATAGTGGATAGAGTTAAACACCTGTACAGACTAAGGTGTGATGTCTTGAATTGTATAGATTGTATTTTATCTATTGGTCAGGTATTATAGTGGATAGAGTTAAACACCTGTACAGACTAAGGTGTGATGTCTTGAATTGTATAGATTGTATTTTATCTATTGGTCAGGTATTGTAGTGGATAGAGTTAAACACCTGTACAGACTAAGGTGTGATGTCTTGAATTGTATAGATTGTATTTTATCTATTGGTCAGGTATTATAGTGGATAGAGTTAAACACCTGTACAGACTAAGGTGTGATGTCTTGAATTGTATAGATTGTATTTTATCTATAGGTCAGGTATTGTAGTGGATAGAGTTAAACACCTGTACAGACTAAGGTGTGATGTCTTGAATTGTATCGATTGTATTTTGTCTATTGGTCAGGTATTATAGTGGATAGAGTTAAACACCTGTACAGACTAAGGTGTGATGTCTTGAATTGTATAGATTGTATTTTATCTATTGGTCAGGTATTGTAGTGGATAGAGTTAAACACCTGTACAGACTAAGGTGTGATGTCTTGAATTGTATAGATTGTATTTTATCTATTGGTCAGGTATTATAGTGGATAGAGTTAAACACCTGTACAGACTAAGGTGTGATGTCTTGAATTGTATAGATTGTATTTTATCTATAGGTCAGGTATTGTAGTGGATAGAGTTAAACACCTGTACAGACTAAGGTGTGATGTCTTGAATTATATAGATTGTATTTTATCTATTGGTCAGGTATTGTAGTGGATAGAGTTAAACACCTGTACAGACTAAGGTGTGATGTCTTGAATTGTATAGATTGTATTTTATCTATAGGTCAGGTATTGTAGTGGATAGAGTTAAACACCTGTACAGACTAAGGTGTGATGTCTTGAATTGTATAGATTGTATTTTATCTATTGGTCAGGTATTGTAGTGGATAGAGTTAAACACCTGTACAGACTAAGGTGTGATGTCTTGAATTGTATAGATTGTATTTTATCTATTGGTCAGGTATTATAGTGGATAGAGTTAAACACCTGTACAGACTAAGGTGTGATGTCTTGAATTGTATAGATTGTATTTTATCTATTGGTCAGGTATTATAGTGGATAGAGTTAAACACCTGTACAGACTAAGGTGTGATGTCTTGAATTGTATAGATTGTATTTTATCTATTGGTCAGGTATTATAGTGGATAGAGTTAAACACCTGTACAGACTAAGGTGTGATGTCTTGAATTGTATAGATTGTATTTTATCTATTGGTCAGGTATTATAGTGGATAGAGTTAAACACCTGTACAGACTAAGGTGTGATGTCTTGAATTATATAGATTGTATTTTATCTATAGGTCAGGTATTGTAGTGGATAGAGTTAAACACCTGTACAGACTAAGGTGTGATGTCTTGAATTGTATAGATTGTATTTTATCTATTGGTCAGGTATTATAGTGGATAGAGTTAAACACCTGTACAGACTAAGGTGTGATGTCTTGAATTGTATAGATTGTATTTTATCTATAGGTCAGGTATTGTAGTGGATAGAGTTAAACACCTGTACAGACTAAGGTGTGATGTCTTGAATTATATAGATTGTATTTTATCTATTGGTCAGGTATTGTAGTGGATAGAGTTAAACACCTGTACAGACTAAGGTGTGATGTCTTCAATTGTATAGATTGTATTTTATCTATTGGTCAGGTATTATAGTGGATAGAGTTAAACACCTGTATAGACTAAGGTGTGATGTCTTGAATTGTATAGATTGTATTTTATCTATAGGTCAGGTATTATAGTGGATAGAGTTAAACACCTGTACAGACTAAGGTGTGATGTCTTGAATTGTATAGATTGTATTTTATCTATAGGTCAGGTATTATAGTGGATAGAGTTAAACACCTGTACAGACTAAGGTGTGATGTCTTGAATTGTATAGATTGTATTTTATCTATTGGTCAGGTATTATAGTGGATAGAGTTAAACACCTGTACAGACTTAGGTGTGATGTCTTGAATTGTATAGATTGTATTTTATCTATAGGTCAGGTATTGTAGTGGATAGAGTTAAACACCTGTACAGACTAAGGTGTGATGTCTTGAATTGTATAGATTGTATTTTATCTATTGGTCAGGTATTATAGTGGATAGAGTTAAACACCTGTACAGGATAAGGTGTGATGTCTTGAATTGTATAGATTGTATTTTATCTATTGGTCAGGTATTATAGTGGATAGAATTAAACACCTGTACAGACTAAGGTGTGATGTCTTGAATTGTATAGATTGTATTTTATCTATTGGTCAGGTATTGTAGTGGATAGAATTAAACACCTGTACAGACTAAGGTGTGATGTCTTGAATTGTATAGATTGTATTTTATCTATAGGTCAGGTATTATAGTGGATAGAGTTAAACACCTGTACAGACTAAGGTGTGATGTCTTGAATTGTATAGATTGTATTTTATCTATAGGTCAGGTATTATAGTGGATAGAGTTAAACACCTGTACAGACTAAGGTGTGATGTCTTGAATTGTATAGATTGTATTTTATCTATTGGTCAGGTATTATAGTGGATAGAGTTAAACACCTGTACAGACTAAGGTGTGATGTCTTGAATTGTATAGATTGTATTTTATCTATTGGTCAGGTATTGTAGTGGATAGAGTTAAACACCTGTACAGACTAAGGTGTGATGTCTTGAATTGTATAGATTGTATTTTATCTATTGGTCAGGTATTATAGTGGATAGAGTTAAACACCTGTACAGACTAAGGTGTGATGTGTTGAATTGTATAGATTGTATTTTATCTATTGGTCAGGTATTGTAGTGGATAGAGTTAAACACCTGTACAGACTAAGGTGTGATGTCTTGAATTGTATAGATTGTATTTTATCTGTTGGTCAGGTATTATAGTGGATAGAGTTAAACACCTGTACAGACTAAGGTGTGATGTCTTGAATTGTATAGATTGTATTTTATCTATAGGGCAGGTATTGTAGTGGATAGAATTAAACACCTGTACAGACTAAGGTGTGATGTCTTGAATTGTATAGATTGTATTTTATCTGTTGGTCAGGTATTATAGTGGATAGAGTTAAACACCTGTACAGACTAAGGTGTGATGTCTTGAATTGTATAGATTGTATTTTATCTGTTGGTCAGGTATTATAGTGGATAGAGTTAAACACCTGTACAGACTAAGGTGTGATGTCTTGAATTGTATAGATTGTATTTTATCTATTGGTCAGGTATTATAGTGGATAGAATTAAACACCTGTACAGACTAAGGTGTGATGTCTTGAATTGTATAGATTGTATTTTATCTATTGGTCAGGTATTGTAGTGGATAGAATTAAACACCTGTACAGACTAAGGTGTGATGTCTTGAATTGTATAGATTGTATTTTATCTATAGGTCAGGTATTATAGTGGATAGAGTTAAACACCTGTACAGACTAAGGTGTGATGTCTTGAATTGTATAGATTGTATTTTATCTATTGGTCAGGTATTATAGTGGATAGAGTTAAACACCTGTACAGACTAAGGTGTGATGTCTTGAATTATATAGATTGTATTTTATCTATAGGTCAGGTATTGTAGTGGATAGAGTTAAACACCTGTACAGACTAAGGTGTGATGTCTTGAATTGTATAGATTGTATTTTATCTATTGGTCAGGTATTATAGTGGATAGAGTTAAACACCTGTACAGACTAAGGTGTGATGTCTTGAATTATATAGATTGTATTTTATCTATTGGTCAGGTATTATAGTGGATAGAGTTAAACACCTGTAAGCTTAGGCTTGGTGTCTTATATTGTTTATATGTGTATTTCTTTAGCACCTGTTGAAGTATTAACTAGGTAGAGTTTAATATCTGTAGTCTGAGACTCAGTGTCTTGAATTGTTTATCTCTGTATTTAGTATACAGTTCAAGGATTACACTAGGTAGTTTTAGGTACCTGTAGACTGATACCTGGTGTATTTATATAGTGCCAGTTCAGTTATTAACTGGCTAATGTTAGATACCTGTATACTAAGGCTTGATGTTGTGAATTGTTTATATGTATTTATATATATCGCAGTTGAAGCATTACTGTATGTTGTGTTAAATACATATAAACTGAGACATGAAATTTTGATTGATTTATCTGGAAAGAGCTCTTGAGATTTGTTGTTTTTTGTACACATCTCTGTTTCAATCTTACAGGATTGATTTTGATGACTGGAGAAACAACCTCCAGGTGTTGCCACTTGTTTTACTTTTGGAAGATCTTTTAAGTCGGCTGGCTGTGGTAGGTTTATTTTAAGTTAACAGACTTAATGTGATTCATACACTATCCCTCTGATAGTATCTGAAACAGGTTTTCAAAACAATCTGATAATGCATTCTTACTAAGGTTTTATGACTAGTAAATCATTTTAAATCAATATGTTAAGTTTTCTGTATGCTATTGTACTCATTTTTGGGGTATTTCTATGCTTTTTAGCATAATATTTTTAATGTTAAGGTCAGCTATTGCTGTTGACATAAAATTAATTTGAAATTTCACTATTTACTTATTTTATTTCAAAAATAGTTGCTCCTGAAGAAAGTGCAGTTGTTTTTTTGTTGTCGTCAGATTGTTAATTTGTATTGAAATATATAGATAAATTAATGTAATTTTATAGAAACTTTTGGAATATTTCTTAGGCAAATGTAGTACCTTAAATCTGGCAGAACATATCTACATTCATGCTTCTAGCCTCTTGTCACGTGCTCCATGTAGCCATAATGACAGAATATTAGACTTTAATTACGAAAATAAAAGAGTATGTGTTATCCCTTGTGTCACTTGTGAGTGTCTGTCAGGTGTAAAGTGCTTAACTAAGCATTAACTTTTAAATAAAGAAAATTATAATTCTGTGTTATATGAAGTACATTTACAGTAACTGTATCTTTGATACTTTTCACTGTGATATAGGTCCAGGTTATCTCTCTGTGGTTAACTTATGTTCAAAGTTACTAATGAAGAGTTGAATTCTCCTAAACAAGTGTAACACAGCAACACACATTGATCAAAATGTAGACTAAATTAGACCTTCCTTGAACTTAAGATTTCGAGATTAAGCAATTTTTGGGAAACTAAGTTTGTTTAAAATAGTGTCTCATAACAAAATTTTGGAAATTTCATACTATGAAAAATTAAAGAAAAACTACATCCAATTATAGAAATTGTTTTAATTCAACAAAGAAGATGTCTTGTGATTTGGTTGAGTATTTCCATTATGAAAAGCAGAACACCAAGGGGTACCAGAGACCCTCACCTGTTTGGAAATGTTTAACCGCATGGTGAATAGGTGGCAGTTTAAACTCGCATGTCACGACCTTTTAAAAGGTTGCCATTCAACGTGGTATTATGTGTTTGATGTCAGAGTAATTATTCCATGTCAAAATATACATTTGTGTCACCTATTCTTACCATTTTCACCATTAATTACAAAAAGAAAAGACAGAGAGAATGCTATTCTACCTCAACACTATTAGTTCAGTTTCTCAAACAATTTCAAGAACCAGAAATCTAACGCAGTTCTTGTGCTACGTAACAGGTCCAAACAGTATAGGCTGCATCCTCCCAATATTTTCACTTTCTGTAGTTACATCAGAGAGTACACATATACCATTTCACATACTTTTTATTGTTATTTTCTGTTAACATGTGCATTTTTGTTTGTTCTCATCAGTTGTCGGTTAAGTATTAATTCTTGTCAAAGTGAATGTTATTTTCCTATAAATAAAAAGCTAGAACACTTTGATTTCAGTTAGTTTTTTTATAACATTTTGTAACAAGATTGTGAATGTGTACATTTAAATGTAAAAACCATGAATATCATAACTGCTGATGTAAACATAAGACAGGTGAGTATTGCTAGCTGTTACTTAGAACTTGCACTAGTGGGTATTGGACTTTTGTTTTAGAGGTAAAGTTTTAAATATATTAATTGTTATAGTGGATTTTTTTATAGAATAAGAAAAATAAGTAAGTTAATTAACTAAACCTAATATATAAAAGTGAAATTTTTTTGACATTCTAGGTTAGTGAAATATCTCCTCGTTTATTTCTTCAGCAGTTTTCAGAAAAAGAAAAAACACTGTCTTTCCTGGAGTTTAATACAAAAGACAGCCTGGTAAATTGTTTATCTTGTATCAAACATATTTAAACAGCAGTTTTTCTGGAGATGGTAAATTGTTAATTTTTTTAAAACATATTTAAACAGCAGTTTTTCTGGAGATGGTAAATTGTTTATCTTGCATAAAACATATTTAAACAGCAGTTTTTCTGGAGATGTTCATAACTTAATTGATTATTAGGGCAACTGTAGATCTGAGGTTCCATGATTCATGGTTTACACTTACAACTAAAATAAAATAATCTTTCTAAGCTTCTTGGTTCTGGATGCATTATGAGAGGTTATTTTGTTTCTAACTATATTATCAAAATGTATAAATACATCTGACATACACTATACACTTTGAAAGACAGAAACACATTTCCAGCTATCATTTTGTATTTAAGGTCAGATAGCCCTAAAGTAGCTTCATGTGTGAAATTAAACAAACAGTTTGTTTATTAAGAATACATAGATTTTTTTCCACTGATGTTATATTTATTAATTGTTCTGGACACTCCAATTCAAACTGCGAATTTAATTCTTAGCATATGAAAAGGTAAAATCAGTTTGTATAAAAAACAACAAAAACAAGTTACTGCAACTTTTCTGTAATATCTTATCATTTCCCTGTTCTTTAACCCTTTTACAATGGGCTTGGTATAATATACGCTAGTTCATCTACACATTTATACATGTTAAGTATGTGTATTATAACTTTTGATACAGCATGTGTATCTTCATATAATGTGGTACACTTTTAGTAAAGATTACATGCATTTTGTATAAAAAAAGTCAAATTCTTTAATGATATATATTTTTGACTGAAGTTTTGTTTGTCCGAATAGTGTCTGTTTTGTTACTAGTCTGAGTACAACGTGGTTTCATGTTATGATTAAAAACTGTTCTTCATCCCACAAATCTCTAAAACCTACTGAATACATTGTAAATATTTGTTTTCAGTAAGACTTTATATTTTATGTTATTTTCTATACTCCAACTGCGAAGTCTGTCATTTGACCAACCTTGTAACCATAATAATAAAATTAGAAAATAAATATTATACTTTTTTCATGCTAGAATTGCTACATGTTATAACACAATAATACAGATATTTAGTCTTAAGTATCTTAAGTCTCATAAAACTATATATGAACATATATATTTATTAATTTTTATTATATTGACCTCCCAGTCGTGCCTACTGAACATTACATAATGTGCTTTGACACGGTGCACATGCACTTAAGTCACCTATCCAGTAATATAAAACAGACCTTTAGTGTTCATTGTATTGACTGTTTTAATGGACTAGTATTTTGTAATATACAGTCACATTTCAATCACTATACATTATATATATATGTATATAGATTACTACTATTTAGAAATAAATTATTAAACTTATTATTTTTAAAATATAGAACAATAAATAAAGAGTAAAGCAAACAATTATCTCTTCTCACCGTGACCTTTGTACTCGGTTGTTGCAGGACATAGGTTGCTAAGCCTTTTAAAATTTCACACATGAAGGATGTGAAACCAAATTTTTAGGTTTTTTTTGTACACAAGTTGAATTACTGAAAAACATAAATAACTATACTGATACCATAAAATTCCACAATAAATTATAAAGCTAAGTAACTAAGATTTATTTAGATTTTTAAAAATGTGAAACTTCAAGCAGACTGAAGACACAACCTACCTCCTTGAAAACTTTGATCAAAAGAACATGGTAGCTTTTTTGAAGATTAAGATGGTTTAGAAAACCACTCTGAAGGTGTACAAGTTGTTGATTGGTTACTCACATCATATACTGTAGTAAGAGCATATAAGGGATGGTTTCAAGAAATGGAAAGAGTTGAACGGGGTCATTATGTTTGATTCAATACATATCTCAACAAAATAAAAAAATATCAGATTCATATTTTATATTCTAACTTGTCAATATTAGTAATTTTAGTTCCTAATTTGTACGAAACTATAAACTTGTTATTTTGACGTCATAAACATCTAATTTTAAACGTTGCTACATTCAACATACCTTGTGACTCACTAAAATCTATATTTAAACATGTTCTTTTAATATTTACTTTTAAGAAATTAACTCATATATAATATTAAAAGTTTGAATTAAAATCTACAATTTGATTCCAAATTTATTGACATAAATTTATTAAGTAGTAGTTCAATACAATTTTGAATGCAACTCATCAAATGCAATCACATGACCTTTGAGCCTTGACCTATCACAAATGTTGAACAGTGGACTGTGTTGCTCAGTGACAAACCTTAGATAGATTGCTACATAAGTATATTGTAATATGCTCTTTATTATATTTGAAAATATGGTAAGGTTTATAAGTGTTGTTGCAAAATAGAAATGATTTGACAATTTTGTCATGCATTGTGTTTAATAAAATTCAAAAGTAGAACTTTTTAAAACTGTCTGTATTTATCTGGAATTTCTTTTCACAGAGATCTTTGAAAAAGAAACAGTTTTGGAACAAAGGTATAGGATATTCAACACTGTGGAACTGCCAGAAAGATTGGAGTCCAAACAGATATGTAGCTGCTCAGAAGGAAAAAGATATCCAGGTCAGTTAACATACTCAGGGTTTTTATGTTCCATAAAATATACTTTAATAAACATCATGACACAAACAATTCTGTGTGCACATTGACTATTTGTTAATGTTAATAAGAATGTTCTACATGTTTCAGTAGTTGACATGAACTACAGTTTTCAATAAATCTATCTTCTCCATGCATCTTGCCTTAGAGAGTTGCATGCCTTTTGCCTTTAAGCAACTCCAACCTAAACTTATGACATTTCCTGTGATTTTTGTTACAACATAACTTTATTATACTGCAAAAGTTCTCCACCAATAGGAGTGTGACATAATCTTCCTGTGCACTAGCTTCCTCTATGATTTTGCATTTGTGATCATTATTCTATTCCTCAGCACTGAACATCAGACATGTTTTTTTTTTCCTTTGTAAATTTAACAAGACTTGTGATGTTGAGAGATCTTAATTTCTTTGTTTTGTCTTTAAACTATGAACAGTGGTTCATGTACTGTCTTCTGCTTCTGTGAGTGAGTAATTCCTCACACAGATTGTATAATAGCAATGGCTTATATAGGTACATTTCCTTTGGATGACATGGCAGTTGTTTTAGTTTCCTTATGCTGCCAGGTTTTTCAGCTCCTATCCCTTCTTCAGGCATTCCTTCTCCTCCTTTGTAAGGTGAATGAGGAGGACAAATGTGATTGTTTCTGCAGCTGCTTAGGTTAGGCTTTGTGAACTTTCTTGCAATCTTCAACCTTGTTTTATCTGGTGTGCACTATTCTTTTATTTCTACTATGCTATATTCTTCTGGTTGTTCCATATTTCTTGATCCTAACCTGAACTTGTATCATTTAGCATTCCTGGACCACTTCTATTTCTACAACTTCCTGTCTCTCTGATTCTTATTCCTTCAATTTTCATCATTCTCCACACCCTTTTGAGATTCTCACATTTGGAATTGCCTGGGGTAAAGTGAGGGGCTTTTTGCATCAGATTTACCATCCAGTACCTGATACTTCCTTCTCTGTTCCTTTTTACCACTCTTCTTTATTTTTTCTCTCCACACCTTAAACCTGAGGCACTTCACCAGGTCTCAGTACATTTTGTAGATGTTTCTTGTTCCCTTCACTGTTACTGTTCGCCTTATACCTTTTCAGCTCACTTGGGTTCGTATTACTGGAGAATGTTGGGTAGGGATACTCTCCTATCTTGTGTTTGACTTCTTTCTGGAATCTGCCTTCTACCCCTGTGAGAAATGGACCTTGCTGTTATTGTGATTTGTGCCTGTCCTACTTATTCTATTTATCCCTTTAGGTCACAGTCATATGCACCTATCCAATTGACCCTTGAATGATCAGATGGACACTGCCTGGAATTCTTCAACCTAAATAGTTTTTTTGTCACCTCTTCCATTGTAATATTTGTGTTTCATTACCTACACCTAAGTTGGATCTACAAATCTTCACAGATGCTTTCCCACCTCTTGTTAGGTCTGTTTTCCATTCACTGCATGATCTCAGGAGAAGTCCTTTCTCCAAATCCATGAACTCGAACTTTAGTTAGACTGTTGGGCATAATACTGTTATTACCACTCCTAATATATCATTTTGTTAGGTTTCATTCCAACATCTCCTTGCTTTTTTTCCTCAGTTAACCACTACCATTATGTAATTTGATCTAAAACCACTTGCTTTCAAACTCTGGACCTTTCTTCTTTGGCCAGTTTTCAGTGAGTTGGATTAATTCTTTGCCATGCACTAGGTACGATGAACTGGTTTGTGGACTGTTTTTCTTAGCTGGACTGTGTTTTGCTTATAGACTGTCTCTTTTTCCCAATTTTTACTGGGGGAGCTCTCTTGAGGACTTCATCTTTATCTAGCCAATCCTCTCATTTTTGTGCTTACTCTCTTCTGATAATGTATTCTCAATCAAATGGCTATGGCTGTCATTGCCTTCCATCAGGTTTGATCTTTTACTTGTTATAATACTGACTCACCTTCAGCTTTGGTCATGGCCTCTTTGTTGTTTTTTCTTGGTGGTACTGTCTTGTTGGTTTATCTTTGGTTCTCTCTTCTGTACCACCTGACATCCTAACCCTCTTCATCTGTCAATTCAACATGTTATTGTTTCAATGACTAAAATCTCCTTTTACCTTTACATTTGGTTTAGTGTGGTCCATTGCTCTTGAACCTGACTTTCCCATCTGGTAATCCTTTCTTTTTCCAAGAATCATATCATCTAGTCCTACTATCTTTGTGGAGATCAAAGCTTTCGATGTTGGTTCATCAGTTACCACTTTCACTCTAATTGTTTTACCATCAGACATATCATTTCAACCCCCTTTTCCAGGCTGTTTTACAGGTTTTTATCTGTCTTCACATATTTGGTGGGGGGAGGTCTTGTTTGCCTTATTTGCTTGCTATAAACTTTTGCCCTATTCCTGTACCTAACCAGGACCTCAGTGTTTTCCTGTATCCTTCTACTGATGCTCATTTAAGAAACTGGCAATCTGCAGCTTCTACTACCTTTTATTCAAACATAACCCTCTTTCTCCCACATTTGGTCAGTGTTGTTCACATCTTTATGATAACAACTTGTCCAGTACTCTTTCCATATTATTAGTTCTCCTGACTAGTCCCTACTTCCTCAGTTTTAAGCTCTTCTCTTCCATCTTTTAATACACTTTTCTATGCTTGTTAAGACCTGTACAGATTTTCTACCCTGTCCATTGTTACTTAGCTCATACATTTCACTTACTGAGTTTCTTTCTTTCACTTTATATTCTCTGGGATACTTTTCTAGGGACAAATATCCCTCTTTTTTATTAAATGGTCCACTATATTCTTTGTTTGACCTCCTACTCTTTTAAAGTTATTACTTACATATGGTCCGTATTTCATCTCATTACCTCTTTCATTTTCTTGCCCCTCATTTTCATCTGCCTATAGACAAGATCATACAAGCTGAAATGTGGACTCCTTCACTTAATTTTATTGCACACTCTTTATTCCAGTGGTTATCTAGTCTCTTGGGGTTCCTTGCCTGCCTCTGTTTGCTGTTCTGCAATCTACCAACCATCTTTAGATGGGTGAGTACCTTCCCTTTTACTTATAGCATTTGCTCACAAGTGATTGGTGGTTCTTCCCAGGGTACACTAGTTTCACAGAATTCTGCATTGAGCCAGGATGACAGAAAGTACTCATACCATCTCCCCATGGACTATCTTGGAGAAAACCAGCACTATGTGGGTGCTCTGCCTGCTTATGCAGTTACCTGTTGCATTGTCTCCAGTCAAAGACCTTTCCAGCTGAAGGACTGATAGAGATCTGAGCATTTTGCAAATCTCCCCACTGCAAATCCTCCCTTCTTCAAGTGGAAAAAGGACCCTTACCAATTACCAGTTCCTAGCCACTGAGATGGTGTACCATGGAGAGTTCTCACTGATTAGAGTCTGGTGATAGAGTTGAGATGAGTGCTCTGTATTGTCTGAAAATGTCCCAACCACTTTACAATATTGTCTCACTGACCTCTTGTGTGCAAGTATTTAGATAGCCATATTCTTTTTCCACCTATACCAATGATACTTAGGACTTATGTCCCTCTTCTTCCATTCCAATCTAGCTGAGAGTGTACCCTGGAAGGGATGAGGTATCGTCTCCTACAAGTGTACCCTTACAAAGCCCTTGTCATAAGATGTGGTCTCCTACAAGTGTACCCTTATGAAGCCCTTGTCATTAGGTGTCACATTACTCAAGTTTCCTTAGAATACTTTCCGAATGAAACTTGTCTTGGTAACTTTTGCACCAGCTCCTCTACCATATCAGTGTGGGATTATAGTTTCCTGTGTGAAGAGGTATGTACTGCCTGAAAGTGTATTTTTCACAGATACTCATATCTCCCCACTTCCTGGGGCACTTTATTATTCCTTGTCTCATCATAGAGTGAAGGGAGGTTATGTTACTCTCTTATTGGTGGAGGACTTCTTCTGCATAATGTCATTACATGGTGGTGCAACGCATGAGAAATCTTGTGAGTTCAGGTGAAAGTTGCCTGAAAGCTTGTTGCATGCAAATCTTAGTCTAAAGTCAGATGCATGGGGAAGATAGCTGTTTCTGTGAGAGGTGTGTATCTATCAGAAATACATTTTCAGGTAAGAAAAATGTGAACTTATAGCAATTACAGTATAAAGCCCCCAGTGGCACAACTGTAAATCTAAAGGTTTATATTGCTAACAAATGGCATTTGACAGTTGTGATGGGCACGGTACAAAGAGCCGATTGTGTAGCTATGAATTAACAGCAAATAAACAGTATAATGAAGGAAGAAACTGTGTTCCAATGCAATACTTTTACATGTTGGAATACAACTCAAAAATCAAAATGCTACAAAAATTGGAAACATATAAAAAATATACAAAATAATATATACCAGATGAGTAACTTATGATGTTCATAAAGATAAAAATAAAAAATATCAACTCCAACAATTACATGTGATTTCCTGTTACAAAACTGGGTGATTCGGACATTTAAGTCTGAATGTACTTCCAACTAGCCATGCATTAAATTATTCAAAAAAAGTTAAAATCACATAGTTTATATAATCTTTTGTGAGGAGTTCAACATTTCTTATAGTAGGAAAGTGAAATTAACTCATTTTAATTTTTCTACTCAGATTCTCATTTACTAGTCTGAAATTTCTGTTTTACAGTGGTTCTCAATCTGTGGCCTCCATTCACGTGTTGTGTAAAAAGGTTAAATAACTGTAAAACAGAAACAGCGTAGACTGTACATCCCATAGTGGTCAGGTACTATGCATATCAAAAATTTAAGAACATTAAATAACTTAAGGTTAACATTTCTGTTTAAAGAAAGTGTTTTAATTTCCTTCTTGTCTATTTATGTACTCAAAGACAGATATAAATTTACCGTAACCTCACTTCACTTCTGTATCTAAAAAGAAATATTTGAATTTTCCACACCCTGACCGTACTTCTGTATTCAAACTATCTGTAACAAGCTTTTGTTGGCCTACTTGTGAATTATTTTATGATGGCATAAGGATATATATATAGAATAAAAATAGAAGGATGAGCCTGAATGTATCCCCATATAAAGTGTTTGTGTTGAAATTGAATGTGTTTGAGTAATATTATTATATATAATACACTATTAAATACTTGAACATTATATAAAACACAAATATCAGAATTTAAAGGTCTACAACTACTTTATCTTGAACAATTAACCACATGAGTTTTTCCTTTTAGTTCTGAATGCAAATAAATGTGTACATAAAAACTAAATTACTGAATATTATAACAGGTTCACAAAAAATTAATAAATGTTGCCTTTTTTTTTCTTATAATAAAAATTAAAATGTATTTTACTTATTAGTGTGACCAGGTGGTTATGGAACTCTACTCTCAATTTAAGAGTCACGGGTTCGATTCCCTGTCACATTAAACATTCGCTTTTTCAGCTATGTGAGTGTTATAATGTTACAATCAATTACACTATTCATTGGTAAAAAAAGAATAGCCCAACAGTTGGCAGTGGGTGGTAATGACTAGTTGCTTTCCCCATAGTCTTATGCTGCTAAATTAGGGGTGGCTTGCATGGATAGCCTTCGTGTAGCTTTGCACAAAATTCAAAACAGTCTTATCAATGTGAAACGTAAAACTAAACAATGTCACATTATTTGTGAATATTGATTTATAGTTTCCATACTATGACTTCTAACATGCTTAACTGATTTTATTCCTGAGTGAAAGCTCTGGATTACTTATTTGCATATTCTGTGCAGGTGCAGAAGGTTTTGTGGGACATTGTGAAAGAACTACAACACTTTAACTCATTGTTTTCTCAAGGAGTGGTTGAATCGTGTCCAAACCAAATTGTTAAAACTTCTGTAGTTGATAATGATGGGCAGCAAAATGGCTTAAATGAGAGTAAAACTGATGAATCGTGGGACTCACTGACCAGTGGAACAAGCAGCATCTGGCCATCAGACCAGGCCAGCAGTTACTGCTCAACATTTGGAAGTGGTGCAGACCCAGAGTTAGCTAACAAGCAGTTAGAAGATTCAAGAGAACTATATATGATCTTAGAAAACTCTTCATTAATTCCATTCTTGGAAGTAAGTGTTAGTGTGTGTTTGTAAGTGTGAAAACTCTTTAATTAATTCCATTCTCGGAAGTAAGTGTTAGTTAGTGTGTGTTTGTACGTAAGTGTGAAAACTCTTCATTAATTCAATTCTCGGAAGTAAGTGTTAGTGTGTGTTTGTACGTAAATGTGAAAACTCTTCATTAATTCCATTCTTGGAAGTAAGTGTTAGTGTGTGTTTGTACGTAAATGTGAAAACTCTTCATTAATTCCACTTTCAGTAGTTTTTGAAAAGAAACAGCTTCTCAAAATGAGTTTTATTAACATCAAGGCACAAATAATGTTTTACCAGATTTTAGATTTAAAAAAGTTTCTTGGATTTTCCTTTAACATGACTTTATTTGTAAAAGGTTAAATTGTATAAATAAATATAAGCATTATGATTAAAAGTAAAAGATGGCATTTTAATCCCAACAAGATAATTGTAAAGAGAAATTCTGTATTTCATTAGTTGGAAAACATCAATCATTTGTTTCGTAGACTTGTACAACCAGAGCTTAATTTAGAGTGTAACAGAATACCACCTCTTGAGGTTTTAACCCATTAGTGTCTTTGGTCTTATGATTGGCTTGTCAGAGAATTACAGTAGGAAGTTCCACCTTTCAAAATCCTGATTTAACCATTACTGATAGCATAATAAAACATGACAGAGAATGTAATTATAATCATTTGTGTCAGTACATTTAACACATGGAGTGAAAAAAGATAATAAAAAATGTGTTACTAGCTGTTTATCTGATGTTATAGAATTTATTTTCTTTACTAATATGATGTTTGAGACATTTTTTTCTTATATTAGTGTTAGATTTTTCAGTGTATCATTTTTAGTCTTAATAACTTTCTGTATCATTATCCTTCTTAGAATCTGTGTTTTAAGTAACTAAAATGAGTAAAATTCGTTTTGTAATAAACCTAAAAAATAAAACTTGTTCTGTCTATCACAAACTACTAGAAACTTAACATTTTGAAACAAACAGGAAACTGAACGGTTTAATTTATGTACAAGTAGAACAGTTTGCTCTCACATGTTACATTTGTTTTTCTTCTCAGCAATATCTTGAACAAGAATCATATGTGGAGATTTCAAGACATACAGGGGTAAGGATTTAAGTTTTAATGTACTTTTATGAAACACATAAGTAGCAGTTTAAATTTAGTGTATAACTTATAAGTGAGACTGAGATTTTTCAGCACTTATCTTGCAGCTCACAGTTTTTTGTTTTGAATCATAAACAAAGTCACTGCTTGTTTTCTCCTCTCATTTTAACATTTTTTCACCTCTAATTAAAAGTAAAGGCAGGTTTAACGTGTGTATATATATATCACCAATCTAGGTAATACTAACTTAACAGGAGTTCAAGTCTTCTTATAACTGCATATGCTTTTGACCAATCAGCAGCAAGTTTGAAAATTAACCAATCATGTGTCAGATTGAAATATGAGTTCAAGTTTCTTCTCACAACTTTTGCTGCTTTTAACATCAGATTAATAGCTTTACCAGAAATAAATTTGGAATTTAAGTAATTATGGTAGGGCTTTGGTGATCATTACCATAATCAGACTTGTCTGAGTCTAATAAAGATCAGTTTTTTTAATTTCAGATACTTATTACTGATTAGTGTATATTTTATGTTTTGATTGCTACACTGCTGCCATTTTTATAGAGTTGTTTTGATTGATTGTATCCCAGTCTCTGTCATAAACTCTTCCTCAGTACCTTTCACGGATAGCGGCAGCTGAATCATAAACTGTAAAATAATTAATCGCTAATATCTAGTACTGAAGAAGTAATGGTGAGGTGGTATTGAATTTATAAAAAATTGAGTCATTGTTACAGTGAAGCCATCTGTTGGTCAATATGCTTTTTTTTTAAAGTGAATAGAAACAACCTGTGAAAATTGTTTAGTTATTTATATACAACAGCTAAAAATAGCAGATGAAATACTCAAAACGCTGATTACATCTGGTAATTTTTACCTGAAAGAAAATTTTTGTGAAGAGGGTGGTATTTAACAGCCTAATGAGCTAAATGTGGTAGTTTGCTTAACAGCTGATAAACAAATCCAGATTTAATCTGATTATGCTGCAACATTGTGATGTTTATTTAAACTGAATATCTATTTACATTATTGTTTGAAATATAAGCATTGTGTGATGGTAATGGCTATTCCATATTCAATATTTGTACAACTATTGGTTTATAACAATTTAGAGGAGATGAAAAGTGGCCTCATAGTACTGGCTGGCAGGAAAGATTAAACTTCAGGCAATTTTATTGCTAACCAAATGTGTATCTATATGTAGAAGTCTCTAGTATCATTATTTACTTGTACACATAAAGAACTGGATAGTACTTATTGTTCAACAAAATATTCAATTAAGATCAATCAATATTTATTATTCAAGAAAATATCCTATTAGGATCTGTAAGTATTCATTATTCAAGAAAATATCCTATTAGGATCTGTGAGCATTTATTATTCAACAGAATGTCCTATTAGGATCTGTAAGCATTCATTGTTCAACAGAATGTCCTATTAGGATTAATTGGTACTAATTGTTCAACAAACCATCCTATTAGGATCTGTAAGTATTCAATATTCATCAAAACATCCTATTATGATCAGTCAATATTCATTATTCAAGAAAATATTCTATTAGGATCAATTAGTATTCATTATTCACTAAAGTATACCATTAAAACTTATTATTATTATTTATCTAACAAGATATTTCATTAGGACCAACTAGTATTGTTCATTTGACAAAATGTTCCATTAGGACCAACTAGTATTGTTCATTTGACAAAATGTTCCATTAGGACCAACTAGTATTGTTTATTTGACAAAATGTTCCATTAGAATCAGTTAGTATTTATTATTCAATAAAATATTACATTAGGATCAATCAGTATTTATTATTCAACAAAATATCCTTTCATGATCAATAAGTATTCAATATTTAACAAAATATATTTTTACAATGAATCAGTATTGAGTATTCAACCAATTGTACAACAAGTATCGATCAGTATTCATTATTCAACAAATGATACAAGTATCAATCAATATTCATTATTCAAGAAAATATTCTATTAAGATCAATTAGTGTTCGTTATTCACTAAAGTATACCATTAAAACTAGTTATTTTTTATCTAACAAAATATTTCTTTAGGACCAACCAGTATTCTTCATTTGACAAAATGTTCCATTATAATCAGTTAGTATTTGTTACTCAATAAAATATTACATTAGGATCAATCAGTATTTATTATTCAACAAAATATCCTTTCATGATCAATAAGTATTCAATATTTAACAAAATATATTTTTACAATGAATCAGTATTGAGTATTCAACCAATTGTACAACAAGTATCGATCAGTATTCATTATTCAACAAATGATACAAGTATCAATCAATATTCATTATTCAAGAAAATATTCTATTAAGATCAATTAGTGTTCCTTATTCACTAAAGTATACCATTAAAACTAGTTATTTTTTATCTAACAAAATATTTCTTTAGGACCAACCAGTATTCTTTATTTGACAAAATGTTCCATTATAATCAGTTAGTATTTGTTACTCAATAAAATATTACATTAGGATCAATCAGTATTTATTATTCAACAAAATATCCTTTTAGGATCAGTAAGTATTCAGTATTTAACAAAATGTATGTTTATGATGAATCAGTATTCATTATTCAACAGAATATTATATTAGGACCAGCTGGTATTCTTTGTTCAACAAAATATGCTATTAAGACAGTTTATTATTTTGTATTTGATGAAATTTTTATGAAGGCCAGTCCTTTATTAAACAAACAATTGTATCAAAAATTTTTGGTATTTGGTACGTGAATTTCTTTCGTTTAGTAACAGAAAATTTTCAACAGAGGAGAGAAGGCGGTTTGTATGTATTTGTTTTATTTTTTAACTGACAGTGCAGTATGATGAACCAATATTTGTTGATAATAATATGAAAGTTTTCTGTCCTTATTCTGATTGTCTCTGTTATGGTTATTTAATATTATACATATATATCAGCTTCTCTTTCTCTCTTGCCTGATTTAACTTTTATTTCTTTAGATATACAAAGCAATAATACAGTTACTGAAGGAAATAGGTATGTCTGTATTTTGTTTTTCTTGATTTATGGCATTTACTTTTCATAGTAAAGGCAGGGAACAATCTGTATACCTAAGTATTTTCATTTCTGGAAGGTTGCCTGTATTGCCTCCAAGATAAAAGTTTTCAAACTAAGTATCCCATTTTGATAGCATTTGGCAAACATTTAGTAAATATTACAAGTCTATTGTATACAAAAAAAAATATTTTTTTTAAGGAAGTGTTTTCACTAAAGATTTGCCTGTGATTGATCAAATCTTTGTTGAAACTTTGTAGAATGTAGACAACTGCCTGTTGTGGAGACACAAGTGTAGAGTACAACATTTATAAAGTCTTCCACCTTTTGTCTTCAAGTCAAGGCGGAAGACTTTCGAAACATTGTCCTCTACACTTGTGTCTCCACAACAGGCAGTTGCCGTCCATTCTACAAAGTTTCATCATGAAACTCTGCCTAAACAATCTATCAAAGAATGTTGAAACCTTTACTGAAATATAAAAATTGTAAAATCAAAAGAAGTGCCTTTATTCTTAACACTAAGGAACTTCTTTTGATCTTACAATGTTTGTACTCCTGTTGCAAAATCTCTAGAATCTTGTATTTTTTTCCAATACTCTAACTGTAACAAAGTCATCAACATGCAGTGAAATGAAAAGTAGAAAAATATTAACTTAATTTGATAGTACTATTTATTTCTCTCCAGTGTTGCTTAGAAAGTTCCAAAGTATTTATTTTAACCCTTTTCACATTTGTTTTATATTTTATGGTTTTGATGGCATGGTTTCTATAATTTTAATATTTATCCTTTCATAAGAGTAATAAATCACAGCAGAATACTGTTTCCTGTAACACATGAATTAGTATGATATTTTAAACTGGTGCTTGAGTTAATGCAATTATAGAAATTTTATCTTACTAAAGTTTTGTTATAACAACCTGAGAAGCATACTAGATTTTACTTTTGTTAAAGAACATGTAAATAACAGCCAGTAAAAAATATACCTTGAAAAAGGATTGAGTGTCACAAGTTTGGGTGTTGAAAAGAGTGATGTAGGTTTCAAATATTTGAAACATTTCGTGACCCAAATACATATTGGGTTCTAGAAAAGAATGTATCAAAATTATTGATTTATCTCACTTTCTAGGTTAGTTATAAATAGGTTAAAAACTTCCATTATTGTTCATAACACCAAGCATGATCAACATAAACCAAACAATTTTCATGAGCTAATGGGTATTGAAAGGGGACCTGAATGTGATTATAAAGGGTATAAATATGTCTGTCAATCCTGTAAAGTTAGTTAGCAAACAATTTCAAAAGTCAAAGAGATGGAGATAGAGGTTTCTGTGGTGGGTTTGACAAATGTATTGATACCTCAGTAAGTGAAGAAGGTAGGAAATTGATATTTTACATTCTTCCTTGTAAAGTTAATGTTTCTGCACTAACCTGCATTAGAAGTTTTAAAATTCTGAAGAGAAGAAATTAGAACTTGGATGTAGAAAAAATGTAGTTGATATTTCTTTCTGTTATGTTTTGAAATTAAGAAGTTATAGCTTATATAATCAAATTTTATTGTAAACTGTTTTCATGCCACATTTATTGACATGCGTTGATAATAAACTTATTTAATACGTTCACTGTGGACACTTTAAAGGGTGCATGTCATGTAAAGAGTTGCATTCAAAATTAAATTAAACTACATTGTTGATATACCAAATATTAATATAAGTTTTAAGTTTTTAATTTTATTAAGAAATAGTTTTTAAAATCCTCAATCTCCTCTAGCATGAGAATTGTGATGTGTACTTTCTAGGTCTTCCTTCTCTAATTTATTTACTGCTCCACTGAGAAGTACAGAATTTAACATAAGCAACTCAATATAATATAGTTGTAACTCAGGCAAATCATAATTTCTATAGCTTTTTTTTTAATGGTGTGATAAACTAGTAAATCAGACCCACTTGCCTCACTCACCCATGTCTTCCTCTCTTTCACACGTTGCCAATAATTCTCTCTGATGTTTCATACTAAATTATTTCTTATCAATAAAACCCCAAAGTTTTAATCAATCAAATGACATTTTTATAGTATACTGTTTTCTGTACAAAGAACTGTCTATTTTCTAGTTCCGTTTCAGATTTGTTCTCACAGGAATCATTTCAACAAGCATAGCTGAATTGTTAAGGGCTCTTATTGCATAGTTAAAGCCAGAAAAAGTTTGATTTTGTGTGCTATTGTAATGTTTTTGTAGGTACATTATTTAATTAAATAATTATTTTGTGTAATAATGTCATTAGTATAAAAAGTAGGCTTAAGTTTCATTTGTAAAAAACAAGATACCGAGGTAAGTACTATATGTCATGTTTTTCATGCCTTTTTGTTGTCGTTATAAAAATAACTAAAATGTAAAAATTGTAAAGTTAGATGACAGAAAATATTAATAATAAAACTTCTTCACAAGGTATGTTTGTGGGCAGTTTGTGCATTATGTAAAGTAACACAGTAATGTTGCTTTATGTTTGCCAAGTAATTCACAACTTGCGTGTAGGGATTATTTGTTACACAGTTAAAAGGGCAATGAAACAATATAATTAAATATAAACAGATGTTTATGCCATTTGTCATTATGAACTTTAAGGGAAAAAAAAGGAAATTAGATTTATTTCTAAATTTTATATGGAAGTTATAAGGTTGGTTAAATTGACTGACATCATACAGAGTTAGGGTAGAGAAAACAGCGGATAAAATGTAAGTTTTTTTGGAAAAAATTTAATATTTATCTAGGAGGCTTTAATGATTATGCAAGTAAAATTTGAAAATTTTCATATGAAAAAAGTATTTTTAATCAGAATATGAAAAAATCACTTTGCACATGGAGTTGTCAACACTTTAACATTTACAGACAAAGATTTAGGAAAAATACTTAAAAATTTGATTTTTTTCTCTAAAAGATTTGTATTGTTTACTGAAAGCTTGTCAAATTTTTTTGAAGGTGCGTAAAACAAGTTAAAAGTTTTAGTGCAGGAACTCTGATGGTTACTTTGGGGTCAAAAGGTCAGTATAATTTACCAAGCCCATAGCAAGAGGGTTCATAAAATTTTTGATGTAACATGGGAGGAGATTATGGCATGCACATTGTGATAGTTACAGAGTATTAATGTACCTTTTCATTATTTTACTCACCTGAGTTGAGATCTGCAGCTGGAAATAACAATCATACAGTTGAATGTCCACTGCTTTGTTTTAGAATAGCCTGTCGAGCACTTATCAGTTACTATCAATGTTTTCCTTCCTCTCCATCCATTTGTATTTTAAACACCAAGATCCCTGTGTTTGTTGTAAGGAAGGCCAATTTAAGATGTATAAAAATAAGAAACATGAAATTACAATAATAATTACTATGTACCATCTTGATTAACATTGCTAACATGCAACATGATGGGAAAATGCAACAACACTTGACAGCTCTATTGCTAACTGGATGATGCTATGTAATGGCTACATTTCACACTACCACATTAAGTTGATTGGGAAAACAGATAGTCTAAATTTTTGCCCTGAAAAGTTTTTTTTGTTTCTTCTTATAACTCTGTTATTTCTAGATTTTGTTCTTTAGTTATTTGTTGTATTAACTCTATATTAAAGACTTTAATTTCATGTACATGGATATTGTAGAAGGTTTGTTGTAAAGATATGATGTTTGTATCAAGAAATGTCGAGCTTAAATATGGATAATAATAAGGTAGCTTCCTCTTTTTAAGTAATATTTCAGTCATTTTTTAAAAAAATTCACTACTCAAAGAATTAGATTACTGTAATGTAAACCTTTGAGTTCGTATAGAACTAAACCTTGTTTTTCACAGATATGACCCATGAATCTGTAGGCTTAAATCTCACATGCTTCAACCCAACCAGTATTTTTAGAAATGTAACTCTTATGTCTGTGCCCTGAATCTTACAGGTGTAATATGGATATTTCCAAACTTAATCAGAGCTGCCCAGAGGTTAGTAGAGACCCACAGCAAACTTAACATCCCCCCCTTACCCTTTACAAGGTAGATATTTATATGCATATTATTCTACAGCTTTACAAATAATGTATAAAATTATTTTTAAAAGTTTGGTAATTAGTGTTCAGTAATGATAATCGAATTGTCAGGGTGATTTTTTTTTCATATAAAAAAACAAAGGTAAATTTATAAAATTCAAGGGAAAAGTACTTTCGAGTTAGCACTTTGCCAAAAGACAGTTTTAAAAACAATATTTCAAAAATTTATAATTATAACTTGTATTCTTTGTTTTTCTTTTTTTCCATGTCCACTTCATTTTTTGTCGGCTTTTAACCAACACTAATTTCTATTTTGGGGAGCCCTTTCGACCATGATGTTCCATCCTCTTCTGGGTGACTCTGAGCCTAACATGTGCGAGTCTAAATCTTCTCTCTGTAAATTTCAGCTAGATATTCATTGACACAAATAAGTTTACAAGCAGTCTTTCAGTGACATAGTAATATTTAGTTTTTGAGTGTGTGGTAACACTTCCTTTACCATAAGTTAAACCCAAATTCTCTGCTTTATAGGTGGTTGGATTGTTAACTTGTTTTGTTTAATCTCTGAATGTATAATGACTTTTTCAGCCCAACAGCCAACTTTGGTGCCCTTGTTTGGACCACTGCCTAACCAAAAACAGAGTATCCACCAGTTGCTAGGTAAATTAGCACAACAAGTAAGTAGAATATTCTGTATTTGTGAGGATATATTTTGATAACTGCAATTACATATACATTTGGATGAATGTTAACTTTTCAAGTTATCTGTTCATACTGTTTATATGCATACTGACAATATTAAATATATTAACTTTGATGTTGTTAAGAAATCTATCAAAAGTATAGTTTTATCAGAAGAAACAAAAAACAGTAAGTGTATAAGATGCATGCAAAAAGTCTAGAGTTATGTTAAGGGTATGTTGATAAACATTTAGGAGCACATTAAGAATTGTGTCTAGCAATTGTAGCAGTGTTTTATGAATTGTGTCTGGAAAAACTGGTAGTGTATTAGGAATCGGGTCCAGAAAATCATACATGTTATAGAGTATGTCCGGAAAACATTTAAGTGTATTAGGAAATGTGTTGAGAAACCTAGAAGTGTATTATGAAGTGTGACTGATGTAATTTTTATTCTGATCTTAAAAATAGTAAATGTTAATAATGGAAGTGATAATAAACCTAAGCCTTATTATTATTATTATTTTATATTTTTATAGGCCTCTTACATTTTACGTCCGTGGGTAAAGTTGCTGCTAATGGGTGCATACCTGGCATGCCTGTAAGCAGTGAAGAGGAAAGCAGTGAAGAGTCAATTTGTGGATCTGGTTCAGCAGAAAGAAGGAAAACTGTGGGAGGCAACTCTGAAGAAAAGTTAGCAAAGTGAGAAGTGTTTCTCTGAATTCACTGTGTAAATATTGTAGACAGTGATAATGTTATGTTTTTAACCCTTTCTGAACTAGGAAGTGTCACTAATATTATTTATCTCTTTTCATTGCACAGATATTAAACCAGGTTACATTAGGACAAATGTACTAAATATTATCTAGTTTTGATATGAAAAACTTGATGTAATTTAATGAAGTTTTTCTATCATTCTTTATATCATAAAATAAATAATTTTGTTGTATAAGACATTTTAAAACATTAAAAATACTTTATTACATCTCAGAAATAAATCTTTTTATTGTTGTTTACCACAAAGTTTGATTTTGTTTATCCAGTTAATTGCATCTTGATTAATTTTATTAAAATTTTTTGACACTATCTTACAAACTGCAGTAGTTGCCACCTCTGGCTGTAAGTTATAAATACACCACATTTGTCACCATCTCTGGCTAAAATTGTAAAGACACCGACATAAACTGACAAAGGTTATTCTTCACGTATGAACTGGTTTGGTATGGCCAGGTGGTTAGGGTGCTCAACTTGTAATCTAAGGGTTGTGTTCAAATCCTCATCACACCAAACATGCTCACCTTTTCAGCCATGGGGGCATTAGAATGTGACAGTCAATCCCACTATACATTTGTGAAAGAATAGCTCAACAGTTGGTGATAGGTGGTGATGACTAGCTGCCTTTCCTTTAGTCTTACACTGCTAAATTATGGATAGCTAGCACAGATAGCTTTTATGTAGCTTTGTACGAAATTCAAAAACAAACAAACATATAAGAACTGACTTTAAAAATGACTATAACATGAAAACACACTCAGGAATCATATGAATGTTTAAAGAATCTATAACAGAATTTTCAGATCTGCATTTTGTTGCTAAGTCTTCTGAACGTCAAACTAAAATGTATGTTGTTGTTCTTTACACAAGTCGCATATAATCACCTTCTGTACTTATCACACTACTGTATTCAACTTTATATTAACATCAATAGTTTATATTCTGTTCCAACCAATGGTGTTTAAACTTTGCCTATTTTCAAAACTGTTCTGATTCGTTAGTAGTTGTTCCACCCCTTTGATGTGAATGGATAGATCATAAGACAGAGGAGGAAACTCAAGAGAGAAACAAAACTTGGTTAGTTGTATTCTCAAGATATGATAGTTTCTTAAAACCTGCTTTTGAGATGGGCAGAATTTTTTTTTTTTTAAATCATTAAATGCAGTGTTTTTTAGTAAGACTCCTTGAGGTTATACAGAAACGTAAGTTT
Source organism: Tachypleus tridentatus (assembly GCF_004210375.1). Lineage (NCBI taxonomy): Eukaryota > Metazoa > Arthropoda > Merostomata > Xiphosura > Limulidae > Tachypleus > Tachypleus tridentatus. The sequence continues at coordinate 8,543,738 of NC_134828.1, forward strand.
GAACATTCTCTACATTTTTCTTTGCCAGTTACACTAAATAAATATTAAAAATAATAGAGTATTAAAATAGCCCTTAGCATTTGTAAGGCTCTTACCAGTCCAGAAAGGGTTAAATATTCTCAGTTATTTGTGAATTATTGTGCCCTTTCATTCTTTACTCTCTAGTTTGTGATTCTAACCTTGTTGTAAAGTAGAGCAACTTGGAGAACTGTGATGCTCTATCCAAAAAACTATGTAATGTTATATAAAACTTGTAAAATTCCATTTCTGACTATTCTTCAATTTAAAATATTATAATCGTTTATTTTCATATCACTTGTAATTAATTAGATGCTGTATATTGTACCTAGTGGTTACCCATTACACAAAACTTAGAAATCAAAATGGTAGATTTGGAAAATTTGGAACGAAATGAATGAGTAAAAGCACTTTCGTTTCAGTTAAAAAACAAACAAACAATTATTCCATAAAGGTTTTTGTTTTCTTACCCGTCACGACATAGGGAAGACATATGTTAAATTTATTGACAGTCTATTAAAGTTTTTAACTTCAGAATAGTATAGATAATTTTTGTTGGATAGCAGAACCCAAAACAGTTCAAGTACTTTTATTATGATACAATTGTTTCAAACTTACTGAGTGCAGTTCGAGGTAGTTTGTAATGAATTATAACATCAGTTACACAAACTTTTCCTCATCTGGGTTAATTATGTAACTTTTCACACATACTAAATGCAGTTCATGTCAGTTTGCAGTGAGTCTGTGTTATGTTACATGTTATTTTGCTGAAGTATATAGGGAAATGACTGTTTCGTATGTACTGCACTGTGACTATTAAAACAACAATCACAATTGTTTGTATGTGAATGTATACTCTATGTGGTACTATAAAAATGTGTTAGATGTTAACGTTAAATCATTCTGTTTTCTCAAGGGATTTCTCCAACCTGTATGACCTCATTTCTGGTAAGCTTGCAATTAGTTTGTAAAAATATTAAAATAATTAAATAAATTTGTTTACACAAAGTTTATAATTTTAATTAGAGTTGTTCATTGTACATTTTAAGACACCACTTTGTGTTTGTAATTTTAACGAAGGTTTAACTGGATACTCTTGGATATTGTTTAAGAAATACAAAAAATAAATAGATTAAAATCTGTGAGCCCTCTAGAAATACATTTTCAAATCTTATTTGTTCCAGAACAGTAAATATAATTGGTCACTTATATTTGTGTGGGTGTTTTCTTTCTTTTCTTTTGTTCTTTCTTTTGTACAAATTCATGCTAGTACATTGATGTCACACATTCAGATTTTGCTAAATGATCTCAAGTAAAGAACTTTTTCAAAATTTAATTTGAAATTGTGAATAAAATTCCTTTGCTAATTTGTGAGACAATTTAATGAAAATGTAACTGTTTTCAGAGGAGCTGCTGAAACATGGACAGGTAGCTAATGGTGTGGTGCCTGAATTAAAGAATGGCTCCACTGAATCACTTATTTCTGAGGTGAGTTGTAGGTATATGGATGTGACATTAAAATTAGAAGTGTGTAATATCAAACATAAATAATTTTTTAAACATTTTCACATAGTTCTGAGTTAAAAAATATTCAAAACTGTGGAAATCAGAAGGTTACTACTAAGAGAGCATCAAGCGTTTCGTATGAAAATTCAGGTAATAAAACATAATGTATAGGAACAACAATGGAGCTGTTAGTCCATTTTGGTTGCCCCTTCCTCTAAGCTAAATTAAAACTATTAACTAAAAAATAATTCTTAAGCCAGTCCTTCTAAATCGTATGTGTATCAAGTTTTCTTTTAAAGTTACTCAAATTTACTGTCTCCACAAGATCCAAAGGCAACCCATTCCATAGGCCATCTACCCTATTTGAAAAGTAAAATATTCTTAGCTGTATTGGTGTCCCCTAGTTTTATAATTTTTGCTGTAAAGTATAAAAATGAATCAAAATTATTAGTTTCTTTTACAATCTTTTTGTCAGATCCCCTCTAACTCTTCTTTTTTCAAGAGAAAACAATTTTAAGGGCTTTTCCTTCATATATGGCATCTCCTCCATCCCAGGTACCATTTTAGTAACTCTCTTCTGAACCATTTCCAACAACTCAATAAGGTAAGGAGCCCAAGACTGAACACAATACTCTAAATGCAGCCCAATCCTATACAATGAAATTGTAACCTCTTTAGACTTGTATTTAATATATTTCTGTAAATACAAGTTACAAACCATTAGATAAAAATACATAAAATGCATTGTTATAGAAGTGTAATGAATAATGTGTTTTAACACCAAACCTTTTTGTTCAACAGTGTTCTCTCAGCTGTGAAACAGATTCTCTTGCTTCAACCTACAAGAAGTGCCTGAAATCTCTACAGTTTGAAAGTTGGCCAATGGAAAGTAGGTGTTGTGAGGTTTACATGATGATAAGGCAATTTCTATTTACGTTACTTAAATCACCGTTAAAAATTGTTCCAGAATGACTCATACAGCATAAGCTTTCCATACTTATAAATGTTTCAAATTTCAATAACAAAATTCTGTAAAGCCAGTATGATGGAGTAAGTAAAAGCTTTCCAGACTTCTAAATTTTTCAAAACTTTAATTTCAATCCTAAAATATTTTTTAAAAATTATTCATTATCTCCAACTAATTTTTAAACCAATGTAAATACAAGAAAGTTGGTAGGTTTACCAATAGATGGTCTTCATGTTATTGTAGGTATTAATAGGCTGACATTTGTAATATAAAATATGTCAGTGAAAACAAAATAATTCATAAATAAAGAAATAATTTAATTAAAAAATGATTGGCTTAAATTTACTAAGGTTTTTACAGTTTCTTTGCTAACAAACACAAACATAAGATGTTTAATTTTGTGGTATTTTTAGGTAAAACTGATTTCCCAACAAGTATCACATAATTAAACCTCCAAGTAACAGCTGATTCAATCACAAAATAAGGAGAGTGTTTTGTGTTTGATTCAGTTCCTTCAAGTGTAAGGTAATGAGGCTGAACAAATGTAAATAAAGAACTAATTCTTTATTGTGACAGATAGACAGAAAGCACAACGTATGTAATTGTGCAGACGGAGTCACAGTCAGTCCTACTATAGTGTGTTTAGCTCCATAGTTTGTTTTTTTTTCTCTCAGAATTAATCTCTGTAGAACTAAAAACAAGATGATCTTGAAGTATGTCTTCACTTGATATCCTAGTAGGACTGGCTCAAGAAAGCATGCTTGAATTCAACAGGTAAACTCACATTCTTTGTCCAGTTAACAGCATCATTTTTTGATCTTTGTTGTCTCACAGCACTGGTCAGCTGTATAATTTAGATAACAATGCATCAACTACCATAGGATATTATAGTATCAATCCTTTCAACCCATGTACTTTATATTGTGTAAAATAGACATCACTTACTATAGAACATAAAATAACTAGAGCAAGGCAATCTTACTCCTTTCACACAGGGATCATGCAGTTTGTGGAAATTGAGTCACAAATTTTACTTACACAACAATACGTGGTAACTCTTAGATTTCTTAATGTGTTCTCTTAAAACAAGTAAGATTTTGTTAAAGATTGTAATTATCTTGTACACAAAGAATCATAGTTTTGTAATTTAGTATTTTTTTTCTGTTGCAGTTACTTGCATTCAAACTGTTAACAGATCAAGGTGATTTTTCATTTTAAATATAATAGTACTTTGCATAAACTCTAGAACCCCCCCCTAAAAAGATATCAAAAGTTTTTTAAGGTGAACATTTATGTTTAATTTGTTATTTTCTCTACCTTATCACTAATTCTAGCTATTATAATCAATGTATGATGAAATGAAACAACTGAAATTAGAAAATGAAATATACCTTTTGTTTTTTGTAGAATATCTCAAAATGTTGATTTGCTTATAATTTAAAATTTCGAGCACTTTCCTTTTTACATGTAGTTAATGTTTAATGATTTAGGTTTTTCTTGTCTTTTACCACTTATTCATCTTGACACAAGTCAACAGTGCCCTTGCGGCGTATCACAGTTGTTGTGCAACCCTTCGGTGAATTTTTTTGATCAGTGTGTAATATTATAAGCCTTGAGAACAGATGCAAAGTATTATATATATCTAAAAATATTTAAACCTTTTAATTAGACATTTTAAAACTTAAGTTATACATTATTAACTAAAATATAATAACAATACCTAAATACAATTTAAACTGTATCTACAACTATGACATAGTTAACCCTTTTTCAAGAAGTCAAGGGTCAAAGGCCATGTAATTGAATTTGTTGACTTGCATTCAGAATTTTATTGAACTACAATTTTATGAATTTATGTCAATAAGTTTGTAATCAAACTGTAGATTATAGTTCAAACTTTAATATTCAGTTCATTTCGTATTTTAAAAGTGCATGTGAAAAGAACACACCTAAATATTGATTTTTGTGAGTCGTGTGGTATGATAAATGCAACACTTGTTCAAAACAAATCTAAAGCTTTGTATAAATGAGAAACTCAAATTACCAATATTGATAAGCAAGAATATAAAATAAAAACCTTGTATATTTTTATTGTGTTGAGACATGGCTTACATTTTGAATCAAACACTGCCCCTGTTCACCTCTTGCCAGTGCAGATAGCCCTTGTGTAGCATGGTACGAAATTAAAAAAAAAAGCAAATACCTGTTGCCATTTTAGAAAATGGTCTCTTATGTATACTTATTTGAATATGTGACATGTTAATAACTAAAGCTTAGAATGTCCACCTAGTAGCTTTATCAGCCATTTTAATCTATTAAAAGGCTTCCACATTCAAACCAAGATTTCAAGGAGGTGGAATGTGTCTAGTCTGTTTGAAGTTTCATGTTTTTTAGAACTAAACTTAGTTATTAAACTTCTGTGGTTTTAATATAGTAATTTTATAATATTTTAGTTATTCAACTGTATATATATATATATATATATATACACACACACACACACACATATCTATATGTATTTATACACAAAAATATTTTGTTTCATATTCCTCATGTGCAACATTTTAAAAAGAATAGTAATCTATGTCCAGCCACAACAAAGTTCAAAGGTCGTAGCTAGAAGAGATAATTGTTTGCTTTACGTCTTTACTCTGTATTTTAAGAAAAGTAAGTTTAATAACTTATTTCTAAATAATAATAATCTATATACACATATAATGCATAATAATTTAAATGTTACTAGAAGATCATTATAAAAACATGTATAACATTATAAGACTTAAGCTATTTGGACTAAACATTTGTATTTTTGTGTTATGATTTATAGTAATTCTAACCTGAGGAAAACATAATTTATATTTACTTTTTTTTTGTGATGATCATGAGGTTGGTTGAATAAACAGATCCTACATAGTTAAGACAGAGAAAACGAAAGACAAAATGTTAAGTCTTACTGTAAACAAATGATTGAAATGTATTTAGGAGGTTTTAGAAATTATTCAAATAATATTTGAGATTTTTGGGAAAAAGAACAATTTCTAATCATAAGATGAAATCACTTCACACTTGGACTAGTAGCAAAACAGATTCGATATTTTCACAAGCAAATCTTTAGTAAAAATACTTAATTAAAAATGTGATTTTTCTGTGTACAAAAATATTGTAATCTTTATTAAAATCTACCAAATTCATGAAGATACATGTACTGCATCAAAAATTGTTGTTTGAACACTGAGCATGCAAATGTGTATACAAGTTCATGAATATTATACTGAGCCCACGGCAGAAGCATCAAGTAGCTAATAATGTTAACAAAGAAACAATCTAATCATGTAGTGGATGCAAGGAAGATTCAAATGATATTTTTAAATCATTAAAGACTTGCATTAGTTTTTTAAATGGTAAAATTTATAAAAACTGAATTGTTAGGAGCTTTTTGTTTTGTTTTTCATCTTAGCGGAAGGCAGTAATAGCCATCACTTTGCTAATCATTACAGAAAATGTGGAGCTGGCCCACCTAATCAAGTAAGTGGAAAATATTACACTAGAAGCTTTTATTGGAGTCTTAATAAACTTGATAACTAAGGGGTGAGTTATAATTTTAAATGCTTTAAATTTTTTTCAATACAAAAAACTTGACAACAAATAAAAACAAAGATATTCTTGTGAAAGGAGTCAAATAATTTCTTAACTTTCAGAAAAATGATATTAAACACTTTTAAGGTTTTGATTTTCCAATGAAATACTTACCTTCAGGCATAACAAAAAAGCTTCAACTTTGCATCACTGCCAAGAAAATTTATGTCCATGCCACAAGTCTTAAATGAAACTACCCTTACATATATTAATGTGGACCATACCAGTCCATAGTATAATCATCATGAGACTATAGTCCTACATCAAATAGAAAACACCCCATTCTCCATGTACAGTAATCCACATGAACACTGTCATTTGCATAGAAGCTAATTCTTGATGAGGCACTACTTTTGTAAGATGTTTTATTTTAGGAATTATTAAAACTTATTATTTTAAACTTTTTTAACCATTTATAATGTAGTCTTTTGTTCTCCAGTTTTCTAGACTATGAGAAGGTTGTATTCCAATATGGTACTCACTCACCAGATTAGCTTTTCTCATTTTGTGCTGCACTCTCTTTGTGAACTTTTTTGAACATATACCACAAGCCTTCAACCCTCCCTCTGTTGGAATCCAAAGTCCAAACATGTAAATCATTATGTATCACCTCTCCACCAATAGGAGAGCACTACTATCATGTGATTTGTATGGCTCCCTCTATGTGCCATCATTGAACTGTCACTTCAAAGTTTGGCAGAAAATGTGAGCAACAGAAGACATATGACAGGAAGGGTGGGAAGTGTGGATAGAAGGATGTACCTATTGCAAATACATTTTCATTCAGAAAAATTATAACTTCAAATAGTACTCTCCATCTTCTCACAAGATTAGCTTGAATCTCACATTGAATTGGAAGAGGGACCAGTGTAAGGGAAGCATAGTTGTATCCTGTGGTAGTGTCTGAGTGATACCTCTTAATTGAAAGTAATATCTCAGAACAGTTGAAGAAGAGCATGGCACCACATCTGAGCCAGGTATCTCTTCACCGTAAAAAGTGAAAAGGTCAGAAGGACCAGACATGGTGGAACAAGATGAAAACACATCTGGACGAAGAAGATGGTGAAGAAATATAATTATTCAATCCCATGCTGGAAGGTGGGTAAGAGATGATTTATCTCCAAATGTAGAGCAGCTAGAGCATGAAGGACTGTTCTTGACAAGTTAACTACATCCAAACCTCACTTGCTGGGTACCAACATCATCATGAGAATGAGGGATGACACCATCTTCATTTCAAGTCCTAGAATCCAGAGGAAACCTATCAGAAGACTGCAGGGACACATTCTTGTTTGGCAGTGCTCTGGTGCAAACATTTTTCTTCAGAGTCCTTATTACCCTTGAAGTGGTTTAACTTTCTTTAACTTCATTCAAATTAACTTAGCTCAGTTTTGTTTACTTTAGTTTCAGTTTTCTTTAAGAGCATATGATTTACCCACGTTTGCTGTACATTTTCACCAGTTTTGTATCATGAATAAATTCCAAAGTTGCTGTTATCACTTCAGGTGCATACCACTTACTTGTTACTATACTTTCAACTACAGGTGCAGGCATTCAATCAGTGGAACTTGTGGCCTTTTCTGACGGGGGGATGAAGCACTATATGGAAGACACATTGTCTCCTGTTTTTGCCCTTATACTTGACCTCTTCTAACCTTTTACAGGCATTGGCTGATGATGATTTTGATCCCCCCAATAATTCACTGTGCCTTTCCACACTTTTCTGAGAATTCTGTTCAGCTCTCATCAGTTTCCTCCAAGTTGATATCTCGGGTATTTGTTATTTTTTGTTTCTTCGTTCCCTTTTGTTTGAGTTTAATGTCCTTTTGCTATCCTGTTTGGTGATAGCATTGATCAGCTTGTCCCCTGTGGGGTTTGATCTGTCTACCTTTGTGACTTATCGGGGAGGCTCCCAAATTTTCTACCATCAGTTGTGGATTCGGTTTCCCTATTTATGGTGATGGGTCCTAAATTTGCTGTTCTTCCTACCTCAACCACATTCTCCCACTTTGGCCTTCCTCTTGCTATCTGAGTTGTTCTTGAGAACCCAATATGGTTTCAGAAGGTATTCCCCCTCCTCATCTTCCTTTTCACTGTCAACCATGTGTTGTCTTCTGCTATGGCCCTAAATATGTGGTTCACTTTATTTAAGTCTTTTTTTTTTTTGGACTTCTTGCCCAGTTCTGGATATAAGAATTATTCTTGTGGCCCTATTTTTATGATGTTTTAAGTGTGACAATTACTGTGTCCTTGTTGTCATGGAAGGCTTCTGTACAACAGGAACAGGGCTATGCCCTTCCTTGCAAGAAACTCATTGTTCTCTGTTGGAGTGGAGGGTGGCTCCAGTTACTGTTTTTTGACCTTACCATTTATAGCCCTGTCTATTACAGTTTTCTAGGTGCCAATTCAAGACAAATTTGGAACTCCTACCCCAACAGATTGTTGTTCCTGTTTTATGTGGGTTTTACTCCTGCCAGTTTGCCCATTTTGAAAGGGTATATCTTTTAGGGCCCTCTCCAATGGTCTTGTTTCCACACTGTATGTTTTTATTTATTAGTTTGCCCCTTTACTTAGCATATTCATACCATGGGGACTGCACTTCCACATGTATATGGACAACTAGCTTCTTGCCATTTCTGACCAGGAGTTGGTCAGTCCAACTCATCAGCTCTTTCTCAGTGCTGTCTGGGTAGGATGGTTGATCACCTTGGAGTGATCCTTTTTCATCCTCCTCAGCACTCTGTACATCTGAGTGTTTATCACCCAACTCCATCAGGCCCTACATCTCTCAGGCTCCATTCTATGGAGCTGGCCATTTGTATAGTCCTGTCTGCTTCTTACTTTCCACTGTCAACATTCTGTAGCTTTTGGGATGGTCATCACCTCTGATACCTGTCATACCTCCTTGGCAAGGCTTATATGCATTTACTTTAATGGGTCTTTTGTGGTAAGTGGAATCTCACACAGTATCTCTTAGATGTTCTTATTCACCTTCCCTCCCCAATGATTGTCAGTTTTCATTGGTACTGAACAAAACCCATATGTAAGCAGGAATCCCATTTCCTCCTTCACGGCCTGAGTTACATTTGTTTACAAATGTTCCTCTTCAGAACAGTGATGCATGGTTCAGACACATAGGGATTTTGGGTCATTGATCTGTGGAGGAGAATTTTCTTCAAGTCACTGTTCTCAGGCCATTCATTGGGTTTTGGAACATTTGTTTTCTTTTGCTAGCATGTCATGATCCTTTCTGACATTTTTACAGTGTGGCTTCAGTTGATTATCTAAGGGAACACCAGGTCACATTCTCTGTGATTTTGCACTGTAGACGTTTTTTCATTGGATCCACAGACGTTTAATTCTTTTGATGGCATGTCACATTCGAGATGCTTTCACTCTCATGGTGTGGTCCCTGCATCCTGCTGTTTTTTTTATGACTGTCTGCATCTAAGCACAACCTTTGTTGTTGCCTTTGCCACTGCCCTCACTCCATATTACCTTGGAGGTAGTTTCTGGTTCCCATTCCTCAAGCTTTGACTGTCAGTGCCTTCAGTCAGGATTGGTATTGTTTCTTCCTTTATGTTTAGCCTCCCATCTAGTTACTTCTACAGGTAGTCTCTTTCATTCATACTCTTCCATGCATGGTTTTTTTTTGTTGCTCCTTTCTGGCTTGCTAAACCTTGGTTCCCTCAGTTCTTCTCATTGCAGGTGGTTCCTCCTCTTCCCTTCCATCCAACTTGTTCCATTAACACAGTTACTGGTGCTCCATCCTCTGTCTCCACACCTAGCTTTTGTCAGATTCTTGGCAAGGTTTTCTGGTTTCTGTCACAGAGTAGCTTTACATTTAGCCTGCTTCTTTTATCCTTCTTCTTTGGCCATCTTATCTACACATGTGTGGCACATGTTACTCCTGGACATTGACTTGGGGTTTCTGGGCTTCTCACCCAACAATTGCCTGTATTTCAAAGTGTCTCTCACAGCTCTTTGGGAGGGGTTCATTGGTCTCCTTAGTTTTGGGTGGTCAGGTGGCATTTTCCCATACCTCCCATTCTTTTCCATTCTTGGAAGTTCCTTGCTTCCCATGTCTTTCCATGTTGTTGTTGGTTTTTTTTTTCAAAGGCCCCTGCTTCATCTTCACTTTGGATCCCACTCTATAGTGAGTGGTGTCTGACCAGGTACTCTATCTGTACTCAGAAAGGTTTCACTTAAATGGCTATAACTGTTTGCAGATATCCTTCTATCAAATCTGCACTGTATCCTTGTTGATTTCTATAATTCCATGATTGTGTTTGCTCACTCTTTTCTCCAAATGCGTTTTTTTGTGGTGTTTCTTATACTTTGGAACCTTGAGCTGAGACAGCTAATAAGCAGTCACCTCTGTTCATTTTGGTTTTTAGTTTCTTTGAGGTCTATAGCTTCAGTGAGTTACCCCATTTCCTGTTTTCCTAGTTTTGTTCAGTATCCTCCCTCTATGAGGATATGATTTAAAAACAGAAGAAACAATAATCTGTAGAAAAAGTAAGGCAGAAGATATTAAGAAAAGATAGAGGAAAATGTGATGTTAAGACAAACAAAGTTATTATGTATGGATAGAAGAAGATATGATGTAAAAACATGATGTGAAAGTTGATGAAAATGTTTTCAGATATAAATCCATATGTTACCCTTAAAATACAAGTGTTCTGCATGTAAAAATGTATCTCAGGACGGTTGGTATGGATATTAACACTTTTACTAATAAATCAGAGAACAATGTTTCGACCTTCCTAGGTCATCCTCAAGTTAACAAAAAGCTGCATGTAATTGAACAGTGTAAAAATAAATACAAGTCATTAAGAAAAGAAAAATTTACTGTAGTCCCATTAATAATTAATAGTATACATAATTATTACATTATTATTATACACTATTAATAGTATACTTCCATAATAAAATGCTGGTAAACATTTTTTTTCAGTCTCTTTAAACGGTTTAATTATTTTCATTTTCCAGCCTTTTGTAACATAAGAAATTATTAGTTTATTTTTTTAAATTCATGCCATTTGTTTTATTGCCTAAGTATTAAAATAAGAGCATACATAAAGATTATACTGGACTAGACAATCCTTATTTTGTAGTTTGATACATGTGAAAATTTTAAGCCATGAGAACTTTTAACATCGGTATAACGATAATTACTTTTGAAAGATTCTAATTACAGTAAACAAAGATATAAATGGAATAATCGTGAAAGAAAAAAATTTTTAGCATATGAGAATTAAACAGTAAGTTATAAATGCTAAAGAATTTTGAATATTTTTTATATCATGATATGTGTTTGTGATTGTATTAAGTGAAGTGTAAGCATTTTACATTATTTCAGAAGTTTAAAACTATAGTAAGATTCTTGTTTCTTTTTTTTTTATTCTAGATTTTAAGAATTGCCCAAGAACTCACATCTTTACACAGCTCTCTCCCATTAGAGCTTTCTTCTTCTATATTTGTGAGAACAGTAAGTTAATGTAAACTTTATGGTACACATTGCTGGAGTGTAGGAGGCATTTTAAACAGATATAAATTTTACACAAGGTTTCACATTTTTTTACTATCATAATTCATGATAATGACAGCAAAGTTGTGACAATTTTTAAGAGTTATGAAGTGATGTGAGAACACACTGAAAGTTGTATTGTTTATACTATATACATTTCTGTATATACAGTTAGGAAATCTTAAGAAACACTACTATTGAGACATCTTACTAAACACTAAATCACTTGACTGTTCTAACAACCCACTAAACACTTGACTGTTTATACTATTGAGACATCTTACTAAACACTAAATCACTTGACTGTTCTAACAACCCACTAAACACTTAACTGTTTATACTATTGAGACATCTTACTAAACACTAAATCACTTGACTGTTCTAACAACCCACTAAACACTTAACTGTTTATACTATTGAGACATCTACTTAAATCACTTGACTGACATCTTACTAAACTAAACACTAAATCACTTGACTGTTCTAACAACCCACTAAACACTTAACTGTTTATACTATTGAGACATCTTACTAAACACTAAATCACTTGACTGTTCTAACAACCCACTAAACACTTAACTGTTTATACTATTGAGACATCTTACTAAACACTAAATCACTTGACTGTTCTAACAACCCACTAAACACTTAACTGTTTATACTATTGAGACATCTTACTAAACACTAAATCACTTGACTGTTCTAACAACCCACTAAACACTTAACTGTTTATACTATTGAGACATCTTACTAAACACTAAATCACTTGACTGTTCTAACAACCCACTAAACACTTAACTGTTTATACTATTGAGACATCTTACTAAACACTAAATCACTTGACTGTTCTAACAACCCACTAAACACTTAACTGTTTATACTATTGAGACATCTTACTAAACACTAAATCACTTGACTGTTCTAACAACCCACTAACCACTTAACTGTTTATACTATTGAGACATCTTACTAAACACTAAATCACTTGACTGTTCTAACAACCCACTAAACACTTAACTGTTTATACTATTGAGACATCTTACTAAACACTAAATCACTTGACTGTTCTAACAACCCACTAAACACTTAACTGTTTATACTATTTGAGACATCTTACTAAACACTAAATCACTTGACTGTTCTAACAACCCACTAAACACTTAACTGTTTATACTATTGAGACATCTTACTAAACACTAAATCACTTGACTGTTCTAACAACCCACTAAACACTTAACTGTTTATACTATTGAGACATCTTACTAAACACTAAATCACTTGACTGTTCTAACAACCCACTCAAACACTTAACTGTTTATACTATTGAGACATCTTACTAAACACTAAATCACTTGACTGTTCTAACAACCCACTAAACACTTAACTGTTTATACAATTGAGACATCTTACTAAACACTAAATCACTTGACTGTTCTAACAACCCACTAAACTACTTAACTGTATACTTGTTGAGACATCTTACTGACACAAAATCATTTGACTTCTGACAGTGTACTAGACACTGGACTTCGTTACTGACAAGGCATCTTTTGTTAAACAAAATGAATTGATCTACTGTTGTGAAACCTGAATAAATATTTTTTGTAATTACTTTATAAACACACTAATGCTGTTAAATTTTCATAAGAAATGATGCTGTGTGATTTTTAGTAAGCAGATCTGAGTAGAAGGGCAACATAAGTAAGCTTCTTTGTATTGTGTAACCAATGACATTGTGTCAGTACTATAAAATGAATTTGAAAAGAAAAGAAAAAAGTACAGTTCATTTGTGGACTTGCAGAATTATAAGGTATGATCTATTCAGAGAACAAAGTACAGTTCAGCTGTAGACTTGTAAGGATATATCATAAGATTCATTCAAAGAAAAAAATACAGTTCATCTGTGGACTTGCACGGATCTAGAGTATGATTCAGTCAAAGAAAAAAGTACAGTTCATCCGTGGACTTGCATGATTCACTCAATATATTCCAAACAAGTTGTTTAGTAAAATGCACACAGCAGATTATAATTGGAGTTAGTGACTTCTGACCAAAGAAGTTTCGACTCTTCACATCATTGTCCAGCAGTTAGCATTGTGGCAGCTTAAGAACTGTAAATTTATATAGAACTTTAAACTTTGTGATGTAGATTGTTGGAAACTCAACAATCACCTTGTAGAAAAATAAAAGGAAAGTTAAAAATGGTAACAAGAATGACAGTTGGATCTATGTTAAACAAATTCATGTTATAAATGTTACTAAAGTAAACTTGAAATTCTTTACATTATATGAATGAAACTCATATCAAGTACATACCATTTATTTTACTTATGTGAAATCAAACTGCTTTTGTTGTTGTTTTTGATGTGTGAAATCTCAGTTTCAAAAAATTATAAGCATGACAAGAACTACATTTTAAAAAACCCTTAATATGAACTTCCCAGTTTTTCACATGAACATTGTGTGACTGTACTGTGTTAGTTTGTATGAGAACTTTGTTATAATGATTTGTCAGGCTTTTCTCAAGCTATCATGTAACTTAATAAATAATTCTATGTAATAACAACATATTTACTGACCATCATTTAACTAGGTGTTGTATTGTAATTAATATATCAGTGTGACCAAATCATTGCATTAATTTAAAATGGAGCTGACACTACAAGAGTGAAAAACATTATCTTAAAAAAAAGTGAAAAAAAAGTGATTTCAATAAAATTGTGTTGTTACTACTTTAATATCCTAAACAAAGATTGTGTTACTACTTTAATATCGTAAACAAAGATTGTGTTACTACTTTAATATCCTTTTACAATAAACACAAAATTTCATCACAAGTACAAAAAATGCTGATTGATTAATCTGACTCAATGATTATAGAAACTTAAGTGAAGTAGAGGCTAATATGTTTTGGTTACATCAAAGAGTTGCAACATTTTAACCCTTGTTGAGAAAGGAAAATGAAGCCATAATTAAAATAGATACAGACATTAAAATAGTTTCACATCCACGACTAGAAGGAAGTTCTATTTACAGATGAGTTATGTTTTGAAATTTTTGGAAATTCCTAGAAGGCAGTTTGTGTGACGACAGAAATCAGAGTATCACCAACTTATTTTTAACAAGTGGGCGTTTTTTTTCGGGTTGGAGACTGTACTACCATACTTCATATTCTCAGTAGACAGTACTGACATGTCAGTTTTGTGTAGAATTTATCTGTTAAAGGAGCAAGGCAAAAGGGAAATGTTCTGTAAGTTATGAAATTTCATTCTCAGATCTAAATCCCATAAGACATTTGTGGAAATATTTGAAAATGCATGAGAAATGACAACAGTCACCAAGTTTCAGTATGCTTTAGAATGTCCTACATGACTGTCTAATGCTCATTAATCAAATGAGTGCCATGTACATTTCAAGCAATAGTCAGGATATGGGAGAGAAATTCTGTATGTTGCTTTAAATCAGTGTGAATGCTGTTATTGTTCCTGTGTATTAAGTATTAATTTAAAATACAAGTTCTGTAGGTTGTAAAATTAGTTATATGTAATAAATTTAATACGGTGCTGTAAGGTATAGGAAACATTCTGTGGACTTACACTTTTGAACTCCACTGTGTGTAGGTCATTTTTCTATGTTGTGTTTAGTTTATTTCAAACTAATCAGTAGATAAAGTGAGAATTTTATTAACTATACTGAAAAACGACAGAACAACATGTGTCATAGTTGCTTGAGATGTAAATTTTTATGTTTATGGGTTTCATGAAATGAACAGAAAACATGTTTTAGAACATGAAATTTAGAAAGGGTTAAGTCTAACAGATGCTGTTATCAAGATATATGTGCTCAATAACCATATATTTCATGTGAAGTATAGTGTCAACACAATATTCTATCTAATTTTATGTGAATAAGCCCTTATTATTCAGATTTTGAATAATAACTGTGCACCTTCAAGTAAATGTTCTGAACCACATTAATTCTTTCTAGGATGATGAGAAATCTTGTTTCCTAAGAGCCTTAATTACTGGGTAAGTATATCCTAAAAGTTGTAAGTAATATTGGATTATACTGCATTTCTACTACTACCATAAAGTATGATTGTGATTCATAATAAGGATTGCATAAGAAGTTACTCAAAACCCTAATGGAACATTTGAGCAAAAACCCCTCAAAAAGCAGACTTGTTCTCTAAACAACAAAGTTTGCCCATTTATTCATGTTATTAATATTATTGTTTTACAAGCCTACAGTAAAATCAGCTGGGTATTTTGCACCAAAGCTTACAAATATACACTATATGAGTAACTCCATGACCTACTTAAAAGTTGAGTATTTTTCATTGAAAGTTGACTTATCTGGTATAATTACATAACAGACATGATGCTTATACTGGGTACACTAATAAATGTGTTTACACACAAAGCTACCTGGCTGAGTAAATAATTAAAAGACAGTTTTATTTGAAATAAATGTTTTTGATGTATTTGTTGCATTTAAAAAGATTGCTTTACTCACAAAGTGTTATATACATCTAGTGAGAGTTATGTGTTACTGTAGGCCTATATTAACAAAGCCAACATACAAGATAATTAACAATTGAGAATTTAAAATCTACAGATAGGAATTTTAGAAGGTACTGAACAGTACTGAAGGTATACTGCCAAATGTTTGCTCAGTCTACAAATCCTTGTTCTGATTCCACTATAAAATTATTGCAACTGTTATCGTGTAGGAATGTTTATGAAAAATTGAGGTAATACTTGTAAAGCTAATTCAGTGTCCTTAATTTTGTTATGCTGCAGGATATTCCAAGTCCTTCACTTTCTGTCATCAAAAAATCCACCATTTTTCCTAACATACATGTTAGTTGGATGCATTTTCTAACACATTAATTGATAAATGCCACATGAAAGGTTCCTGATTTTTGCTGTTGCAACTTGAGTCACTGTTGTTTTCTCATTACTTGAGTTTGTTGTTTCTGAATGGATTTCTACAACTGTATTTCAGCAGTAAGTTTTAACAGTGGATGGTTGCCATAGCAGATTTTCTTACTTAGATAATGGTGGTGATTCTATTTACTGTTTTTCATACTAAATTAAAATCATGAGTGTGTATTTAATATTTGTTACCACTGCATATAGTTCTATTTCATATACCGTTATTGCTATTTTTAAAATTTAGTATTAAGGTAGCAATGGTAAATGTTGGCAACTTATGCAATGTTGCTGTTGTTTGTTTTGCATACATTATTTGTGTCGTTCTAGCAGAGACTTGTGCACAGCAGACTGTTGAAGAATATACATATGTTTCATATAGACCTAACAAAGTTACTGAGTCTGTTTACATTACATTAATCTGTGTTGTTCTTAGGAGAAACATTCCGTTCTGATGACATTGTTTTGTTGCTGCTCATTATTTGTTACATTACACTGTGACGTTGAAGGAAGCCAGTCATTAAATACGTGATGATGTAATCTTTGTTTTAAGAAGGTCCTTTAAGAACAACTTTACATTTTTTATTGTAGTTCTATACCAATACATCTGTTTATTGTACATTTGTTCTTTATTTTTAATAAACTCGGTGGGATGTTGGGTACGAAAAAAGCCAATGTAGCAGTAAACTGTCATAAAACATGTAATATTCAACAGAATGAACACGCATGTATGTTACTTAAAATTTATTATCCATAAATGGATATAAACAAGACCTTAAGAAACAAGATTATAATAAATTGTTAATTTAAAAAGGAAGAATGGGGACCATAACAAAAGTGCAAAGACAAGCTGAATTAAAATACAAAGATTGTATTTTCAAGTCTACAATTAGGGACTCTTAAAGAAGTAAACAAACAAAGCTGGAAACAGTGTCTACATTATTTTCTCAAGTTAGAAATTCCTACTTTGACCCCATCTCTACAGTACTTTTCAGTTTTAGTATATTCGTCTTTCCTATCAAATTTTATAAATTAAAAGTATCAGTATAATTACTACAATGAAACAGACATTTACACAGAACCTGTCATATGATTTTTTTTCTTGACCATTTTAAACCTTTGACTGAAAATGGAATTGGCAAACTATTTCTGTATGGGAAGTGTAGAATATCATCACATTTGTTTACTTGGAGAAGCTAGGGTTGTTAAGTTAATAATCATGAATTTAAAGTTTCTTCCCTGGCCTGCTTTTAGAACCTCTTCAGGTATTTGTTTGTCTGTGAAGTTTTTGGTTTACTTGGTTTTGTTTTAAAAGAGTTGTTCTTTATGTTTATAACCAAAAATACAACTAAATTATAAGTTCTTGTTGAGCAAAGGTTTGAACAACTAAATTATAAGTTCTTGTTGAGCATAAGTTTGAATAACTAAAGTATACACGCTTGTTGAGCAAAGGTTTGAACAACTAAATTATAAGTGCTTGTAGAAACTTTATAGTAAAACATGCCTTAAGTGTATATTAAATGTGAAATTTAAATTAAAAAAGAACAAATTATCCAGTATAAAACATAATTTTCCTAAAGATGCTCAACATTCTTTCATCTTAGCTTACAAATTTTTACCAACATGGTGAACAAGCTTCATACAATTATAAGTTCTAATTAGACCCCACTTTTTTTAGAACACCAACTATTGGTCCTCAGTTTTACTTTCATGTGGCTTTAACACTGAAAGATCTCAGAGCTGAATGGAAAAATCTATCAGAAACAAGTGTCTGTTATCCTCAGAAATTGTTTTTTGAGACTAATTAGTGAAGTTACAGCTAATATATTCAAAAATAATAATTTCAAATATGTAACATAAACTTGTTTTTTGTTTTTTCCCCTGCACAATAAACACGACTTATCCTTAGATCTCTCAGGTTTAGAATTTGATGAAACATCACCCTTAGCTTAAAGTAGCCTAAAACTGAATGCTTATAAACAGGTGTGAACTGTATTGTCATAAGCCCCATCATACAGGTGTGAACTGTATTGTCTTAAGCCCCATCATACAGGTGTGAACTGTATTGTCATAAGCCCCATCATACAGGTGTGAACTGTATTGTCATAAGCCCTATCATATTAATGAATGGAACTTCTTTTGTATGTTTTATGTTTGAGTATGAACACAAATGTCCAGTTTGATTGACCAGATAGTGAAGTTTCTGTGACCAATTTTTATGTACTTTAAAGATTGTTTAATATTAACTGAGTTATTTCAGTCCAAAATACCTTCTCTCTCTTAACCACAGGCCTGAAGGAACACCGTATTCAAATGGCTGTTTTTTTTGTTTGACGTTTATTTTCCTTATGAATTTCCAAATAATCCTCCAATGGTCAATTTTCAGGTAATTGTTTTCATTTATTAAACTGTTATATATGCATGCATATATATATATGTGTGTGTGTGTGTGCATGTGTGTGTAAGACATCTGGTAATTAATAATTGTACTTTTAAAATAAAAATGATTAACATAGTTTATGTAGTCTTTCTTTAATCAATATCAGGAGCACATCAGAAAACAATTCTTGAAGACGAGAAACCCACTTGAAACTAAATTCTGTCTTTATCAATAAAAGTGCTGATACTCCTACCAGCTGTTCTGAGATACATCAGAATGAATATGTGACTTTTGTTTAAGATGTAAAGAAACTCAAGTATTTATTGTATAATCTAGGTTTTCTTCTCATATCTCCTTTAGAAAAACAGAAAATGCACATAGTATTTGGTAATTGATACTAAAGTTTTATCAGGGCAATCTTTGTGTTTAAATAATTAAATTAAAAATCAAGTTGGCCATCATAACAGCTCATTTAATATACTTTTTTTATGTAGTTGTAAAGTTTTGAATGTATTGTCCATCAGTTGAGTTCCTTTCCTGTTATTGATATTATCATATTTACAGTCCAGGTTTTTCTTCATACTACATTTAAAAAGATTATATGGTTTTATATTCCAGCTCAAGTTTGTTCTTAGTCTTTATATTACTTTTCCAAGAACATATTTTCCATTCAAATACTTTGTTTAAGCCAAATCTAGTAAAATAATTAATTATTTACAGTTAAAATTATTTAAAGTTGCTGAAGACAGATCAGAAGTGTACAAGATGTTACAGACTAGAAAGGAACAAAGTGAAACTAAATTATAGACAATATAATGAATCTATAAACAGTTTCCTCATCCTTTTTAAACTTTAATTTTTTATAGCCTTCTAGTTTCATACACATTAGAAGCTTCAGAATTTTTCATCTTTTTGAATTCATGTTTTTTACACATATTTAAATTAAGATTCTTTCAAAGTAGGATGCCTAGTTGTAGACTGAAATTTATTGTGTTTTTTTAACTTTATTATATGCTATGAATAACAAACTTTTACATTGCTAGATGAAGTTTAAAAGTTACCATTTATTATTTCAAAAGCTTGTGAAGTGTAAGAAACAACAAATAGGCCTAAATCTGTGATGAAAATCATGTAACTTGCTTTTTTCTTTGGCATTTCTATTAATTTATCCATTACACATTCAAAATCAGAGTTCAATATTAACAGCATTTGTTTTATATGTAATTTTCATCACAAATTTTAAGGATATAAGTAGGGTTAACTACATGCTGTGAACAACAATGTTTTACATGTCTTGGTTGGGTTTGGTAAAATGTTTGCAGAATTGTATGTTCTGTTTTAGTGAGCTTAATACAGTTTTTGAACTTATCTTACATCATTCTCATTAACATATAACTCATAATTATAATTCAGATTTGTTTGCTTTTCCTTTTTTGAACAAATTTTATGACCCATTTATCTGTTCAACTGTGAACTTGCTTGTAAATTTAACAAAACATGTTTACAAAACCTTCTCATTTTCTACTTTAAAGTTATAGTGTAATCTCAATATTGTGCTATGTAATGTTTGTTTTTCTTCTGTAAGTAATTATCCACTAAACAGATTTTTTTTACATACTTATAACATTACATCTTTGTAGTTCTGTTCTTTATTGTAATATTAGTCTCAGCATATTTCATCTTCAAACAATTTCTCATCCTATTTTATCTAAACCTTTCATATTGTTCTTATAGACAACTGGTGGTGGAACTGTCCGATTTAATCCAAACTTGTACAAGTGAGTGATTTTGGTCTTTATAGTACTGCGGCTTTATAAGAACTATCTCAAGGCCAGCTTTCCCCTTCTGTGGTGCAGAAAAGAACATCTCAATATTTATAAATGACATAACCTATTCCATTCACAATCAAGCATAGGACAACTCTTTAATAAATTGCATTTTGTCCTTAACAGTAATGTGTATGTAGAGAATGTGTGTCATAATCACAAAAGTAATTTACATATTTGAAATTAGATGGAAAGTTCTGAAAAGCTTGGAAAAAAATAGTGAACCAACATTAACCTTAATGTTTTATTTTATCAGTTAAATTATAAGGGAGATGTTTAGTTTATTTTCATATTTCACTGTACTATATATGATTTTGTAGCAGGTAAAAGTAGCTTTGCAAATATATACTTGTTATGCCATGTGGGAAAAAATTAAAATATGTTTTTTAGACAGCTAATGCAGGTAACAGTCTCTAAAGTTTCTGCTTAAAATGTTCTTTCTCAAACATACTAAACTATGACGCTTGTGTTCGTAGCCAGCCGCATAACAGGAACACCAAGATTATAAAGCAAAACTTATTCAACTATAACACTTATATCTTTACTGACCATTAGCAGTAACACCAAGATTATAGACTAAAACTTATTGAACTGTAACACTTATATCTTCACTGACCACATAGCAGGAACACCAAGATTATAAAGTAAAAGCTTATTGAACTGTAACACTTATATCTTCACTGACCACATAGCAGTAACACCAAGATTATAGACTAAAACTTATTGAACTATAACACGTATCTTTAATGACATCATAGCAGGAATTGAACTGTAACACAATTATAAGTAACACCAAGATTATAGAACGTATTCAACTGAAACATTCATATCTTTACTGGCTACATAGCTGGATAACTAGAATTATTACACAAAACTTATGTAACTACTTATGTGTTTTTCTTGGTTATTTCAAATAAGCTCAAGTAATGAAAAAAGAAATAGTTGTTATTCACCAAGTTTTTTTTTAAGTCTTCCATTTTCAAACTGTTTGACAGTTTCTGGGTTATTCTAATATTATACCAAATTTTCAGGAATATTGTGAGAAATAAGGAATTATGTTTCTCTCTTTATCTCTACTATAATATTAATGTTAGAAAGTTTAATAAATTTCCTGAACTAGATATCTTGATAAGATAACAGGAATTTTGAAGTTTAGAACAAAGTCTAAACATAACTAAGGAAAGGAAATAACTAGTCATTTGCTTGTTTATTTAGAAATAAACTCATACAGTTAACTGTTAGTCAGTTAGAAAATGAAAGAGAAATTCATTTGCTATAAACCAGAAGAATGAAGGTTGGATTACTGATAGTTATTATAATTTAGTCATAATATTCATTCTCATGGGATGTACATCTGCAGTCAAAAACTGTAGTAGCTCATGATATTTTCATGCCAAGTATTGTTCATTAATAAAACACTTTATATAGGGATGGATGGGTTTGTCTGTCACTTCTTAACACCTGGAGAGGATTCACAGAAGAACACTGGCATAGCACATCAACTGTTTTACAGGTAAAGATACCTCGTGATATGTAACATTATAACCCACTTTTCAGGTGTGCACTTCTTGTAGATAAAAGAGTTTGTTTTTTATAGCTTATTAAAAAGGAAAAGCTAAATATAATATTGTTCCCTGTTATTAAAATCTATAAAGATTATAAAGTGCAGGTGAATTTTTGTTTTTCTTCTGCTTCTGTAATTTGGAAACCTGTAAAAGGTATTTGTATGAAGCATTAATAACTTAATTAGGAGAGAAAAAAAAATTCTGGGATGGAGAATATATTTTATATACATCAGTTCATAAGTTTCTACAGTTATGATAAGACAGTATCAGTGTGCATGTTTCTTTATAATTAATGAAGATTATAAGACTATAAACATATTTATTGTATTCTCAGTTTATGTAGATAGTTTCCAATATGATAACTTGCCTTCTCACAAAATAGCTTTTCTCTGTTAATACTGCCCTCTATCAGCACATATTTTCAATGCTTGCCGTTAGCCTTTTTCCTCCCGCTTCTGCATATCCACATGTAAATGGTTATGCAGCAGTTCTCCACAAACAGGAGTTCGATGTAATTTTTGTAGTAACCAGTGCCCTCTCCACAGTTCCTGTGTTCTCTTCTTCTCTGACTGTTCATTTTTGCCCGAGACTTCTGCTTCTGGAGAAAGTAATTCCACTTTATATCCCATTTCATTGTTTTAAATTTCCTATATTTATAACCATTCAGATCCTGACTAGTCTGGTCTGGGCCCTCCATTTGTTTATTCCATGGAATCCTTCTGTGTCCCACCACCCCTTCCATTGCCCTTACAAGTTGGATATACAAATTAATTATATAGGTGTATTTTTTTTCCTTTTACCTAAGGAATATCCATTTTAGGGTATCTTCTCATCAAATCCTGTATCCTACCAGGTCCCTTGTTTCCCAGTTCCACATGGTCATTGCTTGCTCAATGAATTTTTGTTATTTCTTTATTTGCAAGGAACTTTCTGCTAGTGTATTGGGGATTCCACTCTGTGACAAGTGGTGCCTGACCAAGTATACTTTTTTTTAACTTGCACTGTCCATCCTGTGAGCATGATTGATGTCAATTATGTTGTGGTTTTTCTAATGCAAACCTGGTGTACAATTCCAAATGCTACCAGATATTAGTTGTGTGTCTCCATTTAAGTGTCATCTATGCTGAAACAGTTACATCACAAAATTAGATTATGCACACTGTAGAGATGAGGTGTTCCATAGGACAACAAATAGTTCTCTCTTAGTGATCTTTTGCTTCAGAAATATGTCTATCTTATGTACAGCTGTACACTCTTCGACAAATATCAGTAAAGCAGGCAGGGATTGCTGCCCATCTCTGATGCTCCATGGCATTGAGTCTACCACAAACCTGATGTACAATTCCAGATGCCATCAGGGTGATCAACTCTATTCATGTGGTAGCTCTGCTTTTCAAAATAGGGTATTGCAGTTGCCCATTGCACTGTCTCTAATGGTGTGATCCTTTGGACTCTCCAATGCATTTTCTTCCCTTTCTTCTAGTGAAGTATGAGAGCCCCAGCCACTTACCAGTTCCTAGTTTCTGGAGGTAGTGGACCATGTAGGCCTGTTCTTCTAATAAGTGATGAGTCATACCACTCAGTTGAGAGTAGGGTAGTGGCAATCTGTGGATGTCAATAGCATATAGCCCTTCCTGTTTCAGACTTGAAGTACAATTCCAGAGAGTGCCAGGTTTTGGTTGAAGCCAACCACAGTGTTACAACTATATATATATTGCAGTTTGCCACTTACTGCAACATTCCTCCTACCTACCATCCTCTGGATATGGTTCCAAGGGAGTCAGGTTGTTTAGAGTTGGTCCAGCTAAGCAAGTCCTCACATGTTCTGTGCAGTATCCCTCCTTATACCATGAACTGAATGAAAATACCCACTTTGCCAGGTTTTGGACTGGGATGCAGGTTTCTGGTCTCTATTCTTACCAATTGCTGGATATCATTTCCTGGTGGATCTGATGTTGGTTGCAGGTGGATGCAGCACATGCATTGCCACTTGTGTTTAATAGGGTACTCCTCCCACCATGGACTGGAAACACCCAATTCTGCCAAGTTTTGGAATGTAAATGTCATCCTACAGAAGCTTTCAACCTTCCAATGATCCACTGGATTTGAATTTGTGATGGATCAGCCATTGATTAGATTGGAAATATGTCCAAGTGGAGACAGATTTGGATACACAAGCTACTCTCTCCTACCAATTTCTGTTTCAAAGTGAAGAGGTGGATGATCCTCTGCTAACCATGAAACTGATGTATGATTCCAGATGCCACCAGCTGATGAATGAGGTTGAACTATCATTGTGTTCTGTCACACCCAAGCTACTTGATACCCAAGGGTTCCATTAATAGGTAATACATATTATGAGATTTATTCAAATTTATTCATGTTTTCAACCTTAATGTACACAACATAGACTTAAAAGAGGGAAGAGTACACCTGAATCATATGTGCCCTTCTTTTCTTAGTCTTTCCTTGGGCACTTACTGAAGGGGGATCATTTTTTTCACTGGCCTTCCAACAGTTCATTGTGGGATTCTAGCTATTTTGTGAGAGGAGGAAAGATATTGTACTGGAAGTCAACATTTTCCTAAACTGAATATGTATTCCCAATAGATAGTTTCCTCATGTCACATTTCCCACCCAGCCTCCCCACTTTTGGTGATATGTCCTATGACCAATCTCAAAGTGATTAATGAGTGCAACTGTGTAGAGGGTACTTGTTGCAATAGAGGTTGTGTAACACTTCGTTTGGTAGAGAGCTGCTGCATAATCATTTGCATGTGGATCTGCAGAAGCAAAGTCAAAAGGCTAATGGCAAGCATTGTAAATATGTACCAACAGAGGGCAGTATTAATTGAAAAAAGCTAATTTGTGAGAAGACGTAGATATCTACTGGAAATACATTTTTAGTTGAGGAAAATGTTAACTTTCTCTACATTACAAGGTGCTAACTAAACAAGTGACAATTTTTATTTTCATTTGGGTTGTTTTTCCTCTAAAGGAGATAATAAATTTCCTTGTTTATGTCTGCTTTTATTTTGATGTATTTTACTTGGTTTATCTTTATATTTCAAGACTGATTTAAATGTTAAGAGAATTTTTTCAGGTTTTAATATCCATACAATCATTCATTTTTACTGAGAAACCATACTTCAATGAACCTGGCTATGAAAGCAAAATTGGGACTGAGAGAGGGAATGAACAAAGCTATCTGTACAACAGACGTAAGAATCTAGTTTTATTTTACTGTGAAACTAAATACAGAAATACTGAAGGATAAATGTTATATTGATACCAAAACAAATTTCCAATTGGATTATAAAACATAGTTTTGATATAAAGACAACATACAGCTATATGCCATGTGGTATTGTTTTAATGATGAAAACAAATATACAGGTATGCATGATACAGTATTATTTTAATGACAAAGCAAACATAAAGGTATCTACAGCACAGTATTACTTTGATGATAAAGTAAAAATTATGGTATTTATTTACAGCATAATATTGTTTTGATTAACAATGGTCTCAGATTTTAGTGTGTATGATATTTTTCCATAAAACATTATGTTTTTTGTTATTCTTTAAAGTGTATGTTTCTGTTACATCTAAAATTAGCTTTTAATATTTTAAAATATTGTTCTATTCAATGTCTTTAATATAGATGTCTCTATAAATTTATATAGTTGTTTGGTCCAAAAAGAAGTTTAGCATAATGTGATTGGCATTGCCTTGATGTTAGAAACTTTTTCCAAACGTTCAGGAAGTAAATTCAACTGTGCATGAAGCGAGTTAGACTTGTGGTGTTAATATGTCTCATAGATAATATGTAATCATTAGTTGATTATTGCAATTTGTCTGTTAGTTCAGTGCCATGAATATTCAGTTTGTATTTTAATGAAGCAATACAAATTTAAAAATTCACATAGTTTATTTGTAATGTCAGGCCCATCAGTGAACATCAGCTACATTAATCTTGAAACTTGAAAAATTAAATTGTTTAACATTAAATAAACTTTAAATTATTCTCTTTAACAAATAATCTAGAAGCACCTGAGCAACAATATGAGCCATTATAACAATATTTTATTATTGGTTGCTTTTAGCTCAAAATAACGTAGGTTACTGTTTTATAAGTTATTACTGTTGTATGTGATATGAAATGTACCTGTTTGGTCATAGCTCACACACACATACACCCCTGTTATGCAAATTCTTTAATACTGTTTATATAATGCAACAATGCTACGAACTGTAAAAATACAAGTTTTAATGACAGATCTGTGTATGTCTTTGTGGTTTTAGTATACTTCAAAGTCAGGTAGCTGCATTATAGGCTATTGTTGTGGAATTTATACAAAACCATCTTTACGCTTGATATGGATTCTAGTTTACCTTTGTTGTACTAAAACACCTTGTTTGATAATTGTGTTCTTTACAGATATACGCTGTGCAAACATAAAGTATGCAATGCTGGGCCAACTCCGTAATCCAAGTCCTGGTTTTGGAGAAGTTATCAAATCACATTTCTACATTAAGCGTCATCAGATAATACAGGTAATGTACATTAAAAGTGTGTTTACATCTTGTTCCTTACTTTTCTTACTGCTGGCCTGCAGGAACCATCTTTAATGGTAAAATTTTCTGATGAAATTAGAGAGCTGCAGTAAGTCATTATACGTTCTGTAGTTTCACCTACAAAATACATTTGATTTTGTAAAACTGAAATACTATGAAAATCACAACTCATTCCCCCAAAATAACTACCATGATCTCTAAATTATCATGTAAGTTCAGAGAGGAAGTTAGAGAAATCGTTTCTCTAATTTTCTGACACTTCTGGACTTATTAAGCCTAAATACCTACCTCATGAATTCTATTGGAATTGGATTTTAGACCCTAAATTTAAGGAATTTAATTTCACGTGCTACATAGTATTCAACTCTACAGGTAATGAGTATTTGTTCTCATATAGGAGAAAAATAATTTTATCATAACTACAGTGCTGATAACTAAAGTGATGAGGTTCATACATTAGTTATTTTATTGGAATGTGTAAGGACCAAAAGTTTAGAATTCTTTGGTTTGAAATGTTGGACCTGATGTGTTAAAATTAATTGTGTTAATATTCAGTTAAGAATGTCATTTCAATTACCATTTATAGAGTATGATATTTTGGCTTCTTTGTTTTAAATATTGTGGTATTATATATATATGTAGTTCTTTTCATTTTTGTGATTTTGACTTTTCATCCAACCTTCCACAACAGCTGTTAATGTAATATCCTAGTAGTGGCTCTTATTGTAACCTTCCAGTGGTGGCTGTTTAAATAATTTTCTGCCAGAAACTCTTAATGAACATTTCTAATGGCTATTGTTAATGTAACCTTCTAGTAGCTACTGTTATTAAAACCTTGTAGTGGTTACTATTAATATAACCTTCTAGTGGAGGATGTTAATATAGTCTTTTGGTAGATACTGTTATTGGAACCTTGTAGTGGTGGTTACTGTTAATGTAACTTCCAATATTTACTGTTTAACTTCTCAATACTGACTGCTGATGTGACTTTTCAGCAGTGACTTCTTACACAACCTGACTGTTTGTGTAACCTTTAAGTAATGACTGTTTACATAACCTTTGAGTAATGACTGTTTATGTAACCTTCGAATAATGATTATTTACATAACATTGCCAAACAGAAAAGTCTGTTGTTGTTAACCTCAAACTCACTTTAATTTTTGGAACACAGTACTTAATTTTGCTAATTGATGAAATGGACTACAGGTAGAGAATAACAATCCTTATGATAACATGGAAATAATAATGCCACACATTTCCAGTACAACTGCAAAGTTTTGCTGTACTGCCTTTTTCCATCTTATTTGTATAATGACAACTTACAATCAAACTGACTTGGTTAAGTTAAAATTGGTAAGTTCTGTTTTACCTGGAGGCTCTTCTTTCATGACTTAGGGTCACGTGAAAAGTCGAAGAGACAACTGCCACAATCACTGAAAGGGCATACTTCAGAGTGCTTGCTGTGTTCACATTCTGAAACGTACATATACTTTCACACATCTAGGGGTGAATTTGGAATAATCCTGTTTACAACAAGTTAGTTTGTAAACCACATTTGATGTCTTACGTGGAGATAGTCTGTCTTTATATTTAAAATAATTCTGCACAAGGGTGCATACTACATAACGGGGTAAACAACTGTTTTTTGTCTTACAAATAAAGCATGTTTACCAACATAAGACAAATATAAATACTTAATATTTGAAAACTATGCATATTAGTGTTTTAATTCAAACATTCCTAATTTATACTAATCACCAACTAGGTACTAAAAGCATTCTTGCATCAAAACTTCCTGGTTATGTAATATTATTGATATTTTATGTGCATGATGAATTAGAATTTTCATTAGGTTTTCCTACTTCATCAGCATGAAGTCGAACTAAAAGCAATGTTTTTTCATGCCACGCTCAATGCTTTCATCACAATTTATGAATCAGTTTCTATAAAAAAATGCCTTTGATTAAATACCAAGATTAGTTAGAAACATTGCTCATGTTTTCAATTATACTACAATATGTTGCACTTGTATGACTTCTTATAGTGAAACCTTTGAGAGAAATAAAAATATGTTTCTCCACAGGAAGTAGAGTCCTGGGCTACTGAATGTTCTGAAGTTGTTCCTCTTGCTCAGGTACTGAAAAAAGAGCTGACTGAATTAGAGCCACCTAACGAAGATGTGGCTAGACTGGCTTCATCTCCATAGTTAACTCCTGTATAAATACTAAATAAATGAATTTATAATTTTTCAGAAAGTAAAGATTTTGCCACATTATGCTATTAAGTTTACAAATATGTAAAATGATGTTTTTTTGTTTGTCGTACTTGGTTATAATTATGCAGCATATTGAACTGTTTTATTTAACTACTTGGTTTCCCTTGTGCAGATCCTCAGTAAAACAAAATAATACATTTTCATCCTGGTCAAGTCACAAACATGAGTTCCCACCTTTCAGTCTGAATGAGTTCAGGTTACAGATAATAAATTCTCACCATTTGATCTACCCAAGTCCTTCTGGGATTACAGAAAGTCATCTAGTTAAATACCAGAATTAATAGTGAAAAATCATCATTGTAAGACAAGCTTGTAATTTAAAGCTGTCACAAACTTAGCTTACAGATGCTAACTAGATTTTTTTATTATTATTATTAAACCAATCAGCCTGGGCTTTTGAAAGAATACATTTGACACGGTGGATTGTGATCCAATCATAGGGAACTCTGTAATGTTTAAGGTATATAGACATTTAGATTTCTGTAATGAGGTTTCTTGTAAAGAACCATTTAGTACAGTACTAATGTTAAGCTATATAGCTTTGAGAAGGCTTAGATATAGATTGAGAAGCATTAGAAACTATGTATTGAAAACCACCTTATAAGACGTTAGTCTTAACTTGTTACCAACAGAAAAACATAGTAGTTCTTAAGAGTCATAGAAAATACTAAAAAAATCTCTGAAAAGCACCTGATAAAAGTGTGAAGAAACTTCTTGTTGTTGCTGTATATTATAAACTCAATATTGGGTGGTGCCAAGACAAAACTTCACTGCTGATGTTTCACGAAACACTGGATATTTAAGTCTAAAAAAGACATATCACAAAGACCGATTCAGAAGCATTTCAGCTAATGTCAGTGATATTTTTGTTTAATTTAAGATAAGGCACTTAGTCTTATTGTGTCTTAAAACTTGTATTTATTAACTGCACTGCTTTTTTGTGGAACTTTTTATACCAGTGAAAAACTAGTTTTCCCAGATAATAGCAGGATTGACGTCACATTCTATAAGTTTTAATAACCAAAGGATATGTGTCATGCCCAACATTCTATAAGTTTTAATAACCAAAGGATATGTGTCATGCTCAACTGAGCAGTTTTTTGTCTTTATCGTGGTTACACTACAAGTTCAGGCTGAGTAACTTTAAAATGTGTGTCAAGAGCCTATGGATTTTGGCAATTATTATTAAACACTAGATATGAGAGGAACTTTTCATCTGTAGAAAAGAAGTGAAATAATCTCTTAATTAAATTCTACAGGAATGTCACAATGATTCTGTTCGCTCTACAGGAATGTCACAATGATTCTGTGCTAAATAAATGAAAACAGAAGTGACACAGAATGTTTCCTTGGAATTAATGTGATCTGAACAATGGTTTAAAACATTTTGCCTAACTTGTTTTGTGTCCAACACTTGTATTGAAACTAAAAAGCTTTTACTGTCAAACCTGTATCTCACAAGAATTTTACTGTAAATATTTGAAAGTCCACCATTATGGATTATTATTCTAAAAGCTTTCAAACAGACCGACTTTTAACAACTTGTACTTTTGTGTATGTATTTTGTCCTTTCTTTATGGTCTATTTTGCCCTTACATGTTAAGCATATGAAATCATTCCATTTCCCGCTTTCAATTAAGGTCACATTTACATTTTACAACAATACTGAAAAGATCAGAAGAAGGGTCTTTATAAGCAGAAGTTACCCAGTGAGAAATTTTAACAAAAGAAAACAATAAATGTAATTGTTATTTCTTCATCTTCCTTATTTTTGCATGTTACTGTTTGCCAAGTGATAAGCATTAACTGTGATAGTGTTATTAAAATCTGGTCTGCTGTTTTGGTAGTCAGATAGGAATTATCTAATTATAGTAGGAATTATTTTTAGTTTAGTAGAGCTGCTTTAAATGGTTTTAGAAACTTGTATTGAAAACGAAATATGGTAAGTAGCAACTCAAAATAAAATCAAATGAACTAAAATGAATAAAATTTAAATTATAAGAGGTCTCAGGGTTCTTAAAGAAAAACAGACCAGTGGATAATGTACTAGGATTTAGGGGTTGTCAATAAAACACAGGAAGAAAAATTCAGAAGTTTAAAAATTGTATTGGAATTGTTTGACAGCAGGAAGTTGGGAAAGAATTTTAAAAATATTTACAAAGCACTTTGATATTTGTTACTGGAATACCAGTTTCTATGTACATTTTCCACAATATCTGTTCACAAGGTTCATTTTTTTTACACTTAATCCTGTGATGACTAAATTTGCCCTGTTGCAAATAAAAAAATATTAGAATATCCAACAAATATTTGTGTTCTCTGTCTCTCTTGACCTAGGCTATCAGGGGTTGGAAGGTTCAAGTCATGATGTTGAGCACTTTTATTCAACTGTAATGAGGCATTATAACTGTTGTAAACTAGTTCTGCTATTCAGTTAAGAAATATGGCCATGTAGGTGGAATATAGTGCTGACTTGTTTCTCTCCCTGTGGGTCATCAATTCTAATTTAGGAATGGTTGTGTATGAACCTTTTGGCCTCTGATGGTGTCATTCGTATCGCATGTTACACAATGTGTCAGTGAAGTTCAAACAGTAGTGTTACATTAGTAACATCTATTCCAAATTTTTAAGTTTAATAAGAAAAACTATTACCTAATAGAAAGTCATCAGTCTGCAATATGATTACATGTTGTTAACTGAACAGAAACTTCATTACAGAATGAAGGGGTAATGAGAAACATTTTGATTAAAGCCATTTACAAAGAAAAACTCAACACACCCATTCCTTAAACTGACCCAATATACCATGAGCAAAAATGTCAATTAGAAGTTATTCATCATTTATGAATTACCCATCACTACATATTATTTTTCAATTACTACAACTTAAGTATTTATTCTTAACATGGAAAGTTTAACTGCTATTTAGTACAGTGAGTCTCTAAGGGGAGAATATTATCCACTCTTTATGTATGTTTGGTTTGCCTTATCCCACAGACATTAACAGCTTTTAATTTTATCCACATATCAACCAAAAAGGTATCACATACCGTGTTTACCTTAAAAGTTCTCATTCATTTAAATGAAAGTATCATCACGGTAATTGTTGCAGCATTCAGAATACTCTCAAGCAAGGAAACTCATTCTGTGAGTGTATGTATCTCATCAAGTCCCATATGTAACAAGTAAACTAAGGATGTTTGGGCACAAAACTCACTTGGAATTAATGTGGACCAGGCATTTGGTTTTATATAGCCAGTTTCTCACAACAGTACATGATGGAGAAGTGTATACTGCTTTTATTGTGCATAAAGAAAGGTGTATTTTAGTTTCTTTACATAAAGGAGAAGTAAGTATCACTTTAATTGCATAGGAAAAGTGTACAGGGTGTATGGTGGTCAGGTTTGTGACACTTGGTTCAAATAACCACATTTCTGTCTGCACCGTGGGTGACTCATTTCACATCATGTTTACATGAAACATCACTTTTCAGCTTTACAGTACAATTTAAACCAGTGGCTCTTAACAGGGTCCACTTAGACCCCTGGAGAAGAATTGGGGGAGGACCCTCTTGAACATCTTTCCAACCTGCATGTTGAGTTGAACGACAGATTTACCAATCTCCGACAACTGAACTTTCCCTCTTGGATTAATCAGCCATTTCTTTTTAACTGCAAAAGTAAAAAGTGTGTCTATGGCTTCTTCATGAGTTGATGGACATAACAAAATGATTACAGTGTGAAACCCATCCATGCCTTAAAAAAAAAAAAAGATTTGGCTGCATTTCAATATCAAATATAACAAATTAGCTATGAATGCCCAGCACATACTTCTGCCATTTCCAACCATATGTTTGGTTGAATGTACCTTCACTGCTTTTACAGATATTTTGACGTAAAAAAAAGGGGGGACACATCAACATCTTCGAGCAAAATTGACGATTTTTTTTTTTCCCTCAATCTTATCATTTAGTTTCTCATAACAAGGCTTAAGGTTCTCATTCAAATGGAAATTTGATATTAGGTTATAATTCTGAAATCAGTTTTTTCTTTATTTTGATCAGATAATCACTTTAATTTAATTATTGGTTAATTAAGTGTTGTTTGGTAGAAATAAATTGCTTCTTATCTCCTTTCATTTTTTGGTGAAATAATCACCTTTAATTATTAAACAAAAATTTTGTTTTGTAGACTAACTGAATTTCATTAATTACTATTGTAAAAGTAAAGTATAGTGATGGAAATAATTTATTATTTCATGATGTATTAAGAATGGGGAGGATTTGGAAGAGCCCAGGATTGCTAAGGGAAGAGTGCAATGTGGGATATTAGAAATTTTCAAGCCAATGGCACTGTAACAAAGCAAGTGTTTTTGTTTAGATTATGACATAAGCCTGTGTTTGGTTCAGAAATTAAAAGCTGGTGTAAAAATAAAAGATTAAATAAGAGATTTCAATCCAAGTTTTCATTTCCTAAAATTGTAAAAAAAGAAACATCGTAAGATATCAGAATTGACTAATCATTCTATGTTGACAACTTGAAAGAGACGAGACATGAAGTGTTTTGTCCATACACGGATATCGTACTTTAATGAAACACTGTTCATAAATGAACCATATCAAGGGTTTTGTTTTCAGACCTAGCAATAAGTACCGAGGTTAAATACTTTATATCAAAACCATTTTGAATATGAAAATGAGCAAGTCACATGACAACCACAACCAATCTAAAGTTACGATAGAATATCACATATTAATTTGCAACGTAACGCTTGGTATTTCATAAGCAGTGTAATGACACCAAACACTGATTGCTTTTGAGGAGAGTCTGTACCAGTCTTTTCCCAATACAAAATATTCACACACTCAGATCAGGGATCTTGAATTTCCATGATAAGGATACCACTTGTGCTGAAAACAAAGGAATATGGATCAGCTTGAGATATCTGAACCATTTAGAAAGAGACCTGCAATAAGCCATTCTTCAGCTGTGTTAAGCAAGTGACTGGGGTCTTCTAATAAGTGAAAATCCAAATGTAGAAGGTCAGTAGTAACATGAGTCCTGTGTACCCAAGCTGCTTCCACAACATACCTGTTCAACCATTGCATATTTCAAGAAGCTGGAGAAGGAAATGGATATTCATGCTATTCCATATGAAAACAATACTGGTCAAAACAAAAAACAAGTCCCTGGATTTCTGCACAATTAGACTTGAAATGGGTGCTACACTAGGAAACCACTGTCATCATACCTCATGGTTTATGAAATGCATGAAAGAGTGGTGTGCTTTTGGACTTGACAGCCTTATGATAGAGCCTTTTGCATTAGTTACTGTCAAGATACAGATTAGATAAAGCATGAACAGACATCATGAGGCTCTAAAATAATTTTAACAAACTCAACATCTTCATCAAACCTTAAAATAAAAGTTTAAACTTACACCACTGAACAGTATAATACAACATATGTGAACCAAGTTGACTGTATTCTTCGTGCCCAAAGAATGTACACAATATTTCTAATAAGGGTGCTAAAACAATTAGATAGTTAAAATTGGTATTAGAAAATCAATGCCACTGTACCAGATGGTTTATGGAATGCAACAAGGAGTGTGCTTTGGATATAACCTATATGACAAAATATTACTTCATGAAACAAAAACTTTCTCATTGGTACCTAATCAATTAATATTTGTTTTCTAAGCATGTGATGTGCTTCACTTCTCTAGTTATCTTAATTTGCATTAAGTCTTCCAGTAATAAGTGAGCATGGCAAGCCTATCTTAAGTTGTTATACAAGACTGAGGTGTTAGACTAGATGTTCAAAAATCATAATCACATTCAGGATCTGTAAGAAAGCTTGCAAGATTAAGCAAAATTATATGGGAAAATACCAAAAACAATAATGTCAAAATTACCGATTGTAATTCAAAAAAATGTACGAACAAGAGAAAGTATCTGCATGATTAAAAACAAACTAGAAAAAAAGCACATATTTGATATTCTCCCAGTGATTTTAAACCACATCACAGTTTATAGAATATGTTTTAATAACGTCTTCTAGAGTTGATAAAACTCATCCAGACATTTTATTAAGTATACAAGTCCAAAACAAAACTGCTCTGTCACAATTTATTTTTTTAATATGTAAGTTTCTTTTCAAATTTTAAAACAGGAGGATAGTATATTACAAATATGGCTGTATGAAGGTGTAACCATTATTATTACATCAACAAAGCCACATTCAACTTCTGTTTAGTTATATAATTGCTATTCATAAGGTGTAACCCTTATTGTTACACCGCATTAAAAAAGCCACACTTGTGTTGTATTGATTGGTATAATCCCCAGTTAAATATGTTGAACCTTAATCAAGTTGTCAATGTTATAATTCCTGGCACCAGCAAACAAATGAAAGAAAGATCCCTAAAGATTCATCAAAAGTCTGAATCATATTTTTCAGAGTAAAAAAGTTTTATAACCATAATTTGAAATGTACTGCTGGGTTCAGTATAACACTTCTAACTGAGATGCAATATTTATAAAAACTTAAAGTTTACTTTCATATTCATTTCACCAAATATAAAGCACACATATATTATTTTGTAATTTCCAAAATGTTATTAGCACCACTTGCCAAAAATTTAGCGTAATAGTTGATACACTAAGAATGAAAGAAAATTTCAATTAACCAAATATTTCAAGAACTATCATTCAGTAATGTCAACTAATTGGATTGGTTACCAGAAATGTGATTTCAAACATTCAGCACAGCCATGCATCAAGTTAATATTTTAAATAACTAGTAATGTTTTCTAACAACAAAACACTAACATCTGAATCATTATGCCAAACAAACACTTAAAAACAATGGCATAATAAACATGCTGTAGGAAAAACATGTCTTCTGACCCTGAAATCTCAAAAAGACTATCCCTGCACTATAATGTCAAAATAAAAGCTCTTATATATACGATAAAAACAAGTCTACTATTTTCAGTGATTATGTTAGGTGTATAATACTTTATGTCAAAATATTACTTCATAAAACAAAAAATTTATAATTGTTTTCTGATCAATTAGTTTCTTTTCTAAACATTTGATGTGCTTCACTTGTCTGTTTTATTAAGTTTGCATCAAGATTTCTAGTAATATGAAGTGTACCACCCCAATTATTTTTCTTTAAAAAAAAAAAACAGATCGATTTTTTGTAAAAACAAAAACAACTAGTAATCTTTTGAAAAAAGAAAAACCGTTAGTTGTTTAAGGGTTGTTTTTTTCCTTCTTTTCTCCAAACTATTTTCATAGGATTATTTGTTGTTGTTTTTAGTAGTCTTGGTTTCTTTATAGCTCTTGGAAAAACAAATATATACCAAGCACATGTCAAATTACAAGAAAATTAAAATAATTTATCACCAAAGTACTGCCATTTCAAAATCAATGGCAAATATATCACAGGTACATTTCAGTCAAGGTCTTGGAGATTCACTGTAGACCCAGGAAATTCTCCAACCCCTGAGGATGTGGACACAAAATCAGTGCTTGCAGAAGTTGGATCATTAACATTTGACTCTTGAAGCAGAGAAACAGGTGTGAGAACCTGATCCTCGGTATAGATGTCAGCTCCTGAAACTGATAGGTCATCCTGAAAAGAAAATACAAAATTATTTCACACCATGGACAGGAAAGTGAAATAAAAGTCAACCTAGAAGATATTTGTACTGGTTTAAGTGCCTCATGCCTCTATTTCCAAAATATCACTTCTATAACTCTTTCAATACAAAGTTGGTACACTTTTGGTCCACCTTGTAACTGCAAAATCATCTGTATACATTGTAACTCTGAATTTACTAAGTGTATCTTTACAAAATCAAATTTTTTAATACAGTATTTCTTCTAAAGGTTTGTCTGTGAATTCATGAAGCCTTTACTGAGTCAGTCACAGTGAAAAAGTGACTTTTCTTGTTGAGAATAAATTTTCTTTTTTTATCTTGTAGTTAACATTTTCATTTGCATAAAAACTAAAATAAATACCAAGAATTTTTTCAGTTAAATATATATTTTATATGTTGTTTTCTCTATTCTAAAACCAACTTTAAGTTATTTATCAATGTACAGTGAAATGAAAAGTTCAAAAATACAAAATAAAATGAATATTTTATCTTCTTTGAATGCATCATTTCTTTCCAAATTTTGTCATTTTCTCCACCATAACACAAAGTTTATACAACCTTGCTCAACTTGACTAACTGGAGTTTATCGGTTATGGTCTTAATAAACTGAATCATAGGATCGTAGGAATTTTAGTAAAAATTAATGTCCTATAGTTGTCAGTTAGATTATGTGATACAGCCAACTCTGTTAAAGATAATGGCTTCATCCTCCTCTGCTGGTTTTATGACGATATTGTTCAATTTAAAATTACTTAAAGCACTTCTTTCACTTTAATGTTATTATGACACTAACTGAAATATTTGAAAATTTGTATTATGTCATTTTCTACTGCTTTAATATATCTCTTTAAATTTGGTTCTGTGTTTGGTGAAGCTATCCATAAAGACTTTTCTTTAAAGTTTGGTTTATGTTGATTTCCAGCTGGATGGAGTTTGTTGTGAAAAAAATTGTAAAGTCTTAATTTTCTAGATAATTCATGCAGGTTCAGCTTTGTTAACAAAATTGTTTAGGCAGGAGACTAGACCTTTACTAAAGAAACCAAGTTCTGCTTTTGAGAGACTCGTCTGAAAGATTAATAACTTTAGAGATATGTGGAGTATATTCATTGTTATGTGTATGATATACGAGATCACAGACTTGTTAGCTTTTAATACTTACTGTTTATTTGTGATAATTTTCCATATCCATCTTCAGAACCTGACCTGTGTAGTATTCCTTTTTCAACCAATCTACACGTATCCTTTATTTTACTCTAATATTTAAGTATGGTATTCTTGACCACTTCTAAAACATAACACTTCTCTCACATTTGTACACAATGTTCTGTTGCACTAGAAATGAAACATACATACAGCAGTACATTGAAAAATACACCAAAACACTTCTTGGAAACCCAGGTGGCCTTCGTGACATCACTCAACTCCCTTTATACATTACTTATTCAGTTACATTACAATTCTTAGTTAACTACTGAAGAAAAGTCCATCCTTAAAAGGCACTCAGGTTATAGGGTTTTTATTTATTTACATAGTATAACTGCTTAATTCATTGAAAACTTTGAAGATATAAAATGGGAAACTTGAAAAAAAGGAGAATCACACAATATAAAACTGGTTTTGTTATGAATTACATACAAAACTATTCAAGGGCTATGTGCACTAGCTGTGCCTAAATTAGCAATGATAAACTAGTGGGAAGTTTACCAATGAATAGTGAGGAATGATACCCTCAAAACTGAAAGGGTGAACTTATTCAGCAGAGGTGGTTTGAACAGGAAGAAATTAATAAAACACATTAAATATACAACATACTATTAAGATTAGATAAAACACACCATGTTACATAGTACATAAGGAAATAAGAAATGGAAGGAAACATGGAAAAAAATCATACATGTACTATAAAAAGTTATAAGATAAAAGATGTTAAACTGTGTTGATTACAAATACAGGAAGAAAGAAAACGGGGAAAGATATCAGTACACGAATATTCTCAAATTGATTGATGGTAATGGATAAATTTTGCTTGCTTTTAAGCACAAAGCTACACCATGGGTTATCTGTGTTCACACCCACAAGCATCAAAACCAAGTTTTTAGCAGTGTGAGCCCTCAGGCTTAGCTCACTGCTGAGCTACTGTGGAACAGTAGTGAATAAAGGAGTAGAGGCAAATACACAGCAACATGAAGGAAACAATATAAAGGTTCAAAATATAATGAAGTCAATAAAAGCATTTGAAAGTAAGGAATAACTCAGCTAAAAGTTAAAAAAACAAATAACAATATTATAACGTGGAAATGAAAATAAATACTAGTTACATGAAGGTAAAGAAGTATACATAAGACATCACATGAGAAAATAACTGATGACATTCAACATGTTTAATATGTTAATTTTATGATGTTGTTATAACAAATAAAATTGAAATAAATTGTTTGAAATATAAATTCTTATATTAAACAACAACTTAAAAGCAACCATGGGTTATCATTTTATTATTGACAAGTATTAAAAAATTACCCCTTTCTTAAGAGTAACAAAAATAAACTTGTATCATTACTAATTTATCATACCTGTAACAGTTGAGATTGCATCAGTTGAGATCCTGGGTTTG
This sequence comes from Tachypleus tridentatus, assembly GCF_004210375.1. NCBI lineage: Eukaryota > Metazoa > Arthropoda > Merostomata > Xiphosura > Limulidae > Tachypleus > Tachypleus tridentatus. The sequence goes on from NC_134828.1 coordinate 8,583,238, forward strand.
AATCTTGAAAGGTTATAGCAGATTGGGTTAACATTATATCTCCAACAGAATGTACTGATCTTACTTTGTTTTGTTTGGGCTCAGGTTTTAACTCTTTGATTGCTGACTTCCTTTCTCCTAAAATTCAAACATTCAATGAAGATAAGTGTTTTGCTGAGAAAACAAATAAATCATATAAATTCATGACATACAGATTGTTTACATCATAAAAGTGCAAGTTTAAGAAAGAGACAAATACAGCCAGTGAGGTTTTAATATAATATTAATCCCATGCTTACAGACTCACCAATTTGACCAATCTTATAACTACCATGTAATGAAACTATACATAAAATAACCCTGAATGTACTAAGTGTATTTTTAAAACATCTGGCAGACTTTCAGTAAATATTACATTTTGTTAGTAAATTCTAAAAATCAAATATTTGTAATAAAAATATGTCTGTGAATTAACGAATCCTTCATTGAACCAGCATATGAAAACAGTAATTTTCATGCTAATAATAATAATAATGATTAATTTTATCATAACGTATTCATATTTTATTTGTATAATGTCTAGAACCTAACATTTGTTTTTATAAAACGTTAAATTTCATCTGTCATTTCCACTACTTTTAGACTAACTGTTGTGAAATTATAAATGTACAGTAAAACAAAATATAGAAAAATAATACATGAAACAAACATTTATAATTATATATCATAAAAGCCTCAGTTTCTAACCTTTTTACATATGCTTTCTTTTAATTTTGTGGTTTTACTAACTAATTATTGTTATATAACTTAAGTTTCTAATTTTTTCATTTTAGTTGTTTTAGTAAACAAAATATTAATAAATACAACTGTATGATGTTAAAGATGACCAACTCATTGTTGAAAAGTTCCTGTGTTCTTTTAATATTTCAAAGTTTCAACTGGAAATTTTAAAATTATAAAATCATTTTTAAAATAAATAATTCTGTTTGTATAGAACTGTCAACATGTTTGAGAAACACTCTGTATCAAATACCAAAATGTCCTCTCTAAAAACAGTTTTCCAGTCTTTTTTAATCCAATCATGTATTTCTCTCATTACCTGGAGAACAGCTTAGGTTAAGTTTTAATTGCTTCTGTCTTTGATTCTGCAAACGACGCACTAAGAATGTGGTTGCTACAGAAGTCCGTGACGAGCAGATCCACTGTTATTTTCCTGCTGGACACAACAAGCTGCCAGGTCCACATCTAGCATATAAAATAATTTAATAACATAATATTTATTAAACACATCACTTAGTCAAATGCTTTTAAGAAAACTAACAAACATCTAATAAAATCTACTGTAAAAATGCAACATCCAATTTTCAGAAACAATATTACAAAATATAAAAAGTCTGAAATTGTAAACACCTGACAATTCAATACAGTATAATTCTTAAAGGCTAAGTTATTATTAGATGTTTACCAGTCCACCAACTCAACTACTTGCTATGAACAATCAAAGAGAATGTCTGTTATTTGCCACAATGTAGTTTGAAATATATATAAAACTACTCTGAATTGTTGCTAAGTTTTATTCAATATTTTGTATTCTTTTTCCTACT
>NC_134828.1:8585320-8621298 GCF_004210375.1 Tachypleus tridentatus
CTTAATTGTATGCAACAACAACAATGACTGAACTTAATTGTATGCCACCAACAAGGATGACTGAATTAAACTTTATTGTGTACCACCAACACTAGTGAGTGAACTAGAATTTATTGTGAACCACCAACAGCAATGATTGAACTACACCTTATTGTGTAATACAAACAATAATGACTGGACTACATTTTACCATGTATCACCAACAGCAATGACTGAACTACACTTGATTGTGTACCACAAATATCAATGATTGGACTAGACTTTATTGTGTATCACAAACAATAATGACTGAACTACATTTTATTGTGTATCACCAATAACAACGACTGGACTTGGTTTTGTCGTGTATTACCAACAACAACGACTGGACTATATTTTATTCTGTTTCACCAACAACAGTGACTGAGTACGCTCTATTGTGTACCACCAACAGCAGTAACTGGACTAGATTTTATTGTGTATCGCCAACAACAAAAAGTGGACTATACTTTATTGTGCATCACCAACAGCAATGACTGGACTAGAACTTATCATGCATCACCAACAACAATGAATGAACTACACTTCATTGTGTACCACAAATAGCAATGACTGGACTAGAGTTTATTGTGTTTCACCAACAACAATGACTGAACTACACTTTATTGTGTATCACCAACAGCAACGACTGGACTAGATTTTATTGTGTATCGTCAACAACAATGACTGAACTACACTTTATTGTGTTTCACCAACAACAATGACTGGACTAGACGTTATTGTTTATCACCACCAGCAATGACTGGACTAGATTTTATTGTGTATCGCCAACAACAATGGCTGAACTATATTTTATTGTATCTCTTTAAAGTTGTTGAGAGTTTATATCAAGTAAAAGTATGGAATTGTTATAAATTCGCACTTAGTGTTTTGTAGTCCAGAGATTGAAGGAGGTTGAGGTATTTTACACTGAATATGTTACTAGGCCTAACTACTGTTTTTTTTTTTTTTAAATAAACCATTCAAATCTAATGAATCATAAACTTATTAGTAATGTAATGTAAGAAAATAAGAACTTGGGCTCGTTCAATAACAGTTACAACTTTGATTTTGTATTTCCATCGGTATAATGTAATAAACAAAAAATCAAAATCAGTACATAAAATATTACATTGTTGTTTGGTCATTTATCACAGTACAGTTTCAATAAACTTTGCCATCTAGTGGTGAAACAGTTTAAAAGAATGCGAAAATTAATAAAAAACAAAAAAAAAAACGCATTTATTTAAATTATCGCAGCACGAGATGACGTAGTTACTTATGTTTGGACCGTACTCTGACAATGACCAACAATATCCATTGCTCGAAAAAGTCTACGGTCATGTTGCTTGCATAACAATATATTTTATTTGTTTGTTGCTTGCATAACAATATATTTTATTTGTTTGTTGCTTTCATAACAATATATTTTATTTGTTATTGTTAGTTGTCATATGCTAAGTATAAGTTCTGGACATTTGCTTTTTGAAATTAAGCAGATGTCCATTGTGCAGCTTTGAGCTGAACAACAAATAAACCTAAATGTTTCTAAAATTGCATCGTTGTATGAACGAATTTATGCGAAATAAACCTTTTCCTGTCAGTTCTGATTAATTTTCTATTCTGTTTTTATCAATCTTATTTTTATATTGTAACCTCATAATTTAATTTTTTGAAATGTGCGAATACTCCTCTCATCCCCCTAAAAATAAATAAAAAATTCCAACACGACTACACTAAGGCGGGCTTCAATCAAAGGTGTGGGTGGTTTGGATATTTTCAATGGGAAAATGTTTGCCATTGTTACTTAATGAAACAAATGAGTTAGGGTGTATGTACATAAAAATTATGAGGGAGTAAGTTTTATGATTTATATAAATTTTAAATTATTTTTCACGTTTTCTCCTTCAGTCCTAGTTTTAGTATGCACGTGGTTAACTAAGTAGTAATTTCTTCATATTCTTACACGGTTTACAAAGGTTTTGGCGGTAAACAGGTGTGCATTTTTAGATTTAATACTGTTTTGTATTCAAAGGTTGACAGATAACAGTTGGTTATACAAAAACGTTCAGTCATTGTTGTTGTTGCATACAATTAAGCCGTCCCTAATTTAGCAGTGTAAGACTAGAGGGAAGGCAGCTAGTCATTACCACCCACCGCCAACTTTTGGGCTACTCTTTTACCAACCAATAATGGGATTGACCGTCACATTATAACTCCCCAACGGCTGAAAGGGCGAACATGTTTGGTGCGACGGGGATTCGATCCCGCGACCCTTGAGTCGAGTTCTTTAACCACCTGGTCATGCCGGGCGTGTAATAAAGGAACATTTCGTAGAAACAAGAAATAATTGACACAACACAATCTATGAAGGGGTTAAAAAGAGAAATTGATTACGTGAACACGGCTGCTTAAGTACTTGTGTATGCTGAACAGAGAAATGGAACAACAGTTAGCACTGATATTAATTAACAGGCTCGGCATGGCCAGGTGGGTTAAGGCGTGCGACTCGTAATCTGAGGGCCGCGGGTTTAAAACGTTATTTTGAACTACAGAGAATTTAGTGTCTTGCATTAAAACGATTTCCATTATTCAAATCAGTAAGTCACATGACAGCATAGCCGATACAAACACGCAGTGTAACGGGTTGTATCAGCTATATTTTGATGTTGTTTGATATTTTAGGTAGCATGATATTACTGAAAATTGATCGCTTTCAGAAAGAGTACGTAACACCCCATTCGAAACTAACATATTGATTCATACAGTCCATATAGGTTGTTCAGACCGGCGATTTAGAATTTCCAAGATGGGGATAACACTTGCACTTAATGGCATTGTAAACCGGAAGAATATTGACTAACTTGAAGGGCCCTGCATGGCCAGGTGGTTAAGACACTCGACTCGTAATTCGAGGGTCGCGGATTCGAATCCCCGTCACACCAAACATGCTCGTCCTTTCAGCCGTGGGAACGTTATAATGTGTGGTCAATTCCACTATTCGTTGGTAAAATAATAGCCCAAAAGTTGGCGGATGGTGGTGATGACTAGCTGCCTTCCCTCTGATGTATTAGGGACGGCTAGTGCAGATAGTTCTCGTGTAGCGTTGCGCAAAATTCAAAACAAACCAAACCTTTTCCCTCTTTACTTTGACGTCTTCGTTTTTTGAAAAATGTTAGTAAAATCTGGATTGACAGAAAGTATACATCAATTTTAAAGTTAGATCGAACTTTATCGTTCAAACCTTTGTACAAAATACATTTTAAGAATTTTCTACTGAAATGGTTTATTTTTCTGATTCGACATCCTATTATCTTCAAAGCTAAAAAGGCAAACTTTGATAATTAACGCTTGAAGTGAACGCAACCAACGATGAAAAAAGTGGCTTTCTTTGTCAGCTCGTTATAAGATTAACCACGTATAATTAATAATACTATAGGAAAACAACCTAATAAGCCTTATTGTATATTCCAGGCTTCTTGATTAATCAGGTATTTGTGTAAAATGTAACAAAAAATCATCTTGTTCTCGTGCAGTGCTAATTTGAACTGAAAATATTGAATCACGCAAACCTGTCACGTGCTTGAGAAGTGGTCCTTGAAAGTAAATTTAGCAGTTTATGAAGGGTTTACGTGAGACAGCCAGCTATCGCCAATAATTGCCTTGGCTATTGTCTGAATTTCGTAACTTGGAGACCACAAAGCTGCCTAACATATTATCTGCCTTTTCTTTCATGCATCGCCGAGATGATAATACGATTGACTATTGACCTCGGGAAACAAAAATCAATTTTAGCATATTCAGAAAAAAAAAGACCTATTATACTAAATAGGAAACTTAAACTAAATCTATCAATCTTTCTATAAAACAATGAAATAACTTTTTATGTTATAATTATGTTTCTTATTTAAATTCTAAATTCATTTTCAACTTTCCTTCTGTCCCGTTTTTCCTGGTTCTTGAGCTTTGAAAGGAAAAAGCTACATCATAGTGTTTACCTAAGAACAATGATTATATTAATTTACTTTAAATTGCGCGTGATATATTACAGCTTTATTACTAGCAATTCATTTGTGCTTTGTTCTTACAACTTCAAGTATTTAATCCTAAATGTTCATAGCAGACCTTTCACGATACCAGAGTTAACATGGTAAATTTTCTTCTTGTTAAAGGGTAAACCTTCCTCATTAAACTGAAAGTGTACAGTCCTCGCTATACACTTTGCAGCATCTGTGTTTATATTCTTGCTTGTTTGTCTGTGTGTGTTTTATATATTACCTACGGCAATATCCTATTATGTGAAGTATCTTACATGTGCTAATATCATATGACATTCAGAAGTATTTTACATGTGCTAATATCATATGACATTCAGAAGTATTTTACATGTGATACTAATATATTAGATGCAGAAATACTTTAAGTGTGGCATGTAATTATGTTTTACGTGGAAATACCTTCACATGTAATAGTATATTATATGGATATCTTATCCTATTTACAATAGTATTTTATCGGGAATACGTAAGTATCTTTAGATGTAATAATATATTATGTCAAAATATCTTATCTAACTTATAATAGTATTTTCTCTGACATATGTAGGTACTTTTACATGTAACAGTATATTGTGTTGAAGTACCATATCATATCTTACTAAAAATAGTATTTTCTCTGACATATGTAGGTACTTTTACATATAATAGTATATTAAGTGGAAGTACCATATCTTATCTTACTTATAATAGTATTTTCTCTGACACATGTAGGTACTTTTACATGTAATAGTATATTGTGTGGAAGTACCATATCTTATTTTACTTATAATAGTATTTTCTCTGACATATGTAGGTACTTTTACATGTAATAGTATATTGTGTGGAAGTACCATATCTTATCTTACTTATAATAGTATTTTCTCTGACATATGTAGGTACTTTTACATGTAATAGTATATTGTGTGGAAGTACCATATCTTATCTTACTTATATTAGTATTTTATCTGACATATGTAGGTACTTTTACATGTAATAGTATATTGTGTGGAAGTACCATATCTTATCTTACTTATATTAGTATTTTATCTGATATTAGTATTTTACGTTTAGTACTTAGTACATTTGTTTTCACGTTTAATAGTTAGTACATTTGTTTACACTTTTGGAATTAGTACATTGGCGGCCCGGCATGGCCATGTGGGTTAAGACGTTCGACTCGTAATCTGAGGATCGCTGGTTCGAATCCCGGTCGCACCAAACATGCTCGTCCTTTCTATTGTGGGGACGTTATAATGTAACGTTCAATCCCACTATTCGTTGGTAAAAGCGTAGCCCAAGAGTTGGCGGTGTGTGGTGATGACTAGCTCCCTTCCCTCTAGTATTACACTGCTAAATTAGGGACGGCTAGCACAGATAGCCCTCGAGTAGCTTTGTGCGAAATTCCAAAACATACATACATACATACATTGTGCGAAATTAAAAAACAAACAAATTAGTACATTTGTTTACACTTTAATAGTTTGTACATGTTTAATGTTTAGACATTTAATAGTACATTTGTTTACATATTTAGAAGTTAGTACATTTGTTTACACGTTTAGTAGCTTGTGCATTTGTTTCTGTTATGAGTACAATAGTTTTCTGAAAATCAAACTTTATAAAACTAAACGAACAAAATGGTATAATTTAACCCTAAGTTTCTGCTTGTGCTGTCATATATACATTAGCGTCGTCTAGTGTCAAGTCGATACATCACTTTACTCATAATTGCTGGACTGAAGGAACTACATGTATTATGTTCAGTATACTTTTCTGTTCAGCTTCAAATGGTATTCTGTTTTAACGGTAATTTCGAACTATAGGTTGGAATAGTATGAGAATCGCCGATAAAACAGTGGCAATTAATATGTTTGTCAGAATAAATCTAGAAACGTATAATAACTGAGTAACATGTATTTAGTTCATTTCAATAAGCAGGATTTCTTTTTTTTTTTAAAGTAAACAATAAATTTTCATTTATTAAATAAAGAATTAAACGTAGCCAGTAAGACCCATTGAATCACGGGAAATTTTATTTTCAACCAACAGTTCGTTCGTGAAGTCAGCCAGTGCCTTTGTTACTTTTTGCCCATGTCAATTACTCATTGAATTCAAATTTTGTCATTATTAAGACTAAAATTTGTGGCATGCTTGTTAAAAGACAAGACTCTATAACGTGAAGCCTATAATTATTTTAATGATTTTAGTTGTAGTTAAGTCCAAACCTACACAATGGGCTATTTGTGCTCTGCCAAGGTTAGGATAAAATTACGATTCACAGTACGACCGTATCTTCTGTTATTTTTACGTAATAGTTCACATAAAAGTATTCTAACACGTTTAACGTCAAATGAGATAAAGACAAGGATATTAAACAGAGAGAGGGAGAAGTGTGTTTGATGTTAACAGACCTAGCATAAAATAACCTCATGAGTCTTTAGTAACTTTAGCATCTTACAACAATAACATCAGTATTGTTTCAAACCTACTGTGAATGGACGACAGTTAGTACTAGCGGATGGAACATTCTAATAATGTTAAACAAAAAATAAAACAGAATAATCCACTCAACAACTGTACCTCTGAACATTTACTGTCATAATACTATAATTTTATTACGAGAAAGGTCATATCCTAGACAGACCCAATAAATGAAATATTTTTAACCAGCTGTTTGTCTGTGAAGGTGATATTCCAGACAGACACGACGTATGTACCGTTTTTAACCACCCGCTATCTGAGACTGTGTAGATGACGTATCCCAAACAGACCTAAGACACGTACCCTTCCTAACCACCTGTTGTCTGTGCATTGTGATAGCGGTCATATCCCGAACAGATCCAACATATGAACTGTTTTTAACCACCTGTTTTCTGTGCATTGTGATAAAGGTCATATTCCGGACAGATCCAACATATGAACTGTTTTTAACCACCTGTTTTCTGTGCATTGTTAGGAAGGTCATATCCCGGACAGATCCAATATGTGAACTGTTTTTAGCCACCTGTTTTCTGTGCATTGTGATACAAGTTATATCCCGGACAGATCCAACATATGAATTGTTTTTAACCACCTGTTTTCTGTGCATTGTGGTAGAGGTCATATCCCGGACAGATCCAACATATGAACTGTTTATAACCACCTGTTTTCTGTGCATTATGATATAAGTCATATCCCGGACAGATCCAACATATGAATTGTTTTTAACCACCTGTTTTCTGTGCATTGTGATTGAGGTCATATCCCGGACAGATCCAACATATGAACTGTTTTTAACCACCTGTTTTCTGTGCATTGTGATACAAGTTATATCCCGAACAGATCCAACATATGAACTGTTTTTAACCCCTGTTTTCTGTGCATTGCGGTATAGGATGATATCCCGGACAGATCCAACATATGAACTGTTTATAACCACCTGTCTTCTGTGCATTGTGATACAAGTTATATCCCGGACAGATCCAACATATGAACTGTTTTTAACTACCTGTTTTTTGTGCATTGTGATTGAGGTCATATCCCGGACAGATCCAACATATGAACTGTTTTTAACCACCTGTTTTCTGTGCATTGTGATACAAGCTATATCCCGAACAGATCCAACATATGAACTGTTTTTAACCCCTGTTTTCTGTGCATTATGGTAGAGGTCATATCCCGGACAGATCCAACATATGAACTGTTTTTAACTACCTGTTTTTTGTGCATTGTGATTGAGGTCATATCCCGGACAGATCCAACATATGAACTGTTTTTAACCCCTGTTTTCTGTGCATTGTGGTAGAGGTCATATCCCGGACAGATTCAACATATGAACTGTTTATAACCACCTGTTTTCTGTGCATTGTGATACAAGTTATATCCCGGACAGATCAAACATATGAACTGTTTTTAACTACCTGTTTTTTGTGCATTGTGATTGAGGTCATATCCCGGACAGATCCAACATATGAACTGTTTTTAACCACCTGTTTTCTGTGCATTGTGATACAAGTTATATCCCGAAGAGATCCAACATATGAACTGTTTATAACCACCTGTTTTCTGTGCATTGTGATACAAGTTATATCCCGGACAGATCCAACATATGAACTGTTTTTAACTACCTGTTTTTTGTGCATTGTGAGAAAAGTCATATAACGGACAGATCCAACATATGAACTGTTTTTAACCACCTGTTTACTGTGCATTGTGATTGAGGTCATATCCCGGACAGATCCAACATATAAACTGTTTTTAACCCCTGTTTTCTGTGCATTGTGGTAGAGGTCATATCCCGGACAGATCCAACATATGAACTGTTTATAACCACCTGTTTTCTGTGCATTGTGAGAAAAGTTATATCCCGGACAGATCCAACATATGAACTGTTTTTAACTACCTGTTTTTTGTGCATTGTGAGAAAAGTCATATACCGGACAGATCCAACATATGAACTGTTCTTAACCACCTGTTTTCTGTGCATTGTGATTGAGGGCATATCCCGGACAGATCCAACATATGAACTGTTTTTAACCACCTGTTTTCTGTGCATTGTGATACAAGTTATATCCCGAACAGATCCAGCATATGAACTGTTTTTAACCCCTGTTTTCTGTGCATTGTGGTAGAGGTCATATCCCGGACAGATCCAACATATGAACTGTTTATATCCACCTGTTTTCTGTGCATTGTGATACAAGTTATATCCCGGACAGATCCAACATATGAACTGTTTTTAACTACCTGTTTTTTGTGCATTGTGAGAAAAGTCATATACCGGACAGATCCAACATATCAACTGTTTTTAACCACCTGTTTTCTGTGCATTGTGATTGAAGTCATATCCCGGACAGATCCAACATATAAACTGTTTTTAACCACTTGTTTTCTGTGCATTGTGGTAGAGGTCATATCCCGGACAGATCCAACATATGAACTGTTTTTAACCACCTGTTTTCTGTGCATTGTGGTAGAGGTCATATCCCGGACAGATCCAACATATGAACTGTTTATAACAACCTGTTTTCTGTACATTATGATATAAGTCATATCCCGGACAGATCCAACATATGAATTGGTTTTAACCACCTGTTTTCTGTGCATTGTGATTGAGGTCATATCCCGGACAGATCCAACATATGAACTGTTTTTAACCACCTGTTTTCTGTGCATTATGATATAAGTCATATCCCGGACAGATCCAACATATGAACTGTTTTTAACCACCTGTTTTCTGTGCATTATGATATAAGTCATATCCCGGACAGATCCAACATATGAATTGTTTTTAACCACTTGTTTTCTGTGTATTATGATATAAGTCATATCCCGGACAGATCCAACATATGAACTGTTTTTAACCACCTGTTTTTTGTGCATTGTGAGAAAAGTCATATACCGGACAGATCTAATATGTGAACTGTTTTTAGCCACCTGTTGTCTGTGCATTATGTGCATGTGTACATGCTCTGTGTGTTGCTAAAGATATTTTAAATGGGAGAATATGGTTACTTGTCTATTATTTTGTTCTTTCATATTCTGGGTGCTTATATTATTGATTTGTTTTCCAAATATTTGGGTACCCATTATTCATATTAATTTACAGGTAATCTCTATTGGTATTTAAAATGTATTTAGTTTAACTATTTTTGGAAATAACCTTATAAGTTCAGTTATTCTAACGTCAGTACCACAGTTTCTATAGTTGTAAAATGAATAAAAATAAGTTTTGTTTGTTTGTTTGTTTTGAATTTCGCACAAAGCTACTCGAGGGCTATCTGCGCTAGCCGTCCCTAATTTAGCAGTGTAAGACTAGAGGGAAGGCAACTAGTCATCACCAACCCACCGCCAATTCTTGGGCTACTCTTTTTACCAACGAATAGGGGGATTGACCGTCACATTATAACGCCCACACGGCTTGGAGGGCGAGGTAAAAATAAGCATTTGCCGCTGAAAATATTCACAGTCTGAAAATCTTTAATTTTAGCTCAAGAATTATGTAAGCATCATAATAAATAAACTTAGTTTTTCGAAAATTGTTTAATATCGAAGTCTTAAGTTCAAAGGATGTCCAGTTTAATGCACACTTTGATCGGCATGTGTTATTGATTTATACTAGTTTCGGATAATTCCACTTCTCATCGGTAACCCTAAACCCAAGTTAACCACAAAGAGATAAGCTGGGCCGATATCAAAGTAACAAGTATCAAACGGAATACTAAGTTTATTTATTACATCTGCTATTAAGAAAACTGAATAGCAGCCAGTAATATTTTTACTTTATTTCACCTGTTCAGTGTATTGGTTTTTCTCATTGTTAATATTAACTGTATGAATGTAAACATCAGTTTAAGAACTAAGCTGTAAATCTGAAGGAGTCGTGGAATCATTTTAAAACTATCATAACATGGAATAAACTTTGTGACTATGATATATTCCAAACATTAACAAATTCAACAGTTCTCATTAATCAATTTCTTTTAGGTTTAATGTTCATTTAATCCGTTATAAATATATGTCTGTGTGTGTGTGCATTGATGTACAAAGAATCTAACATAATAATTAGGAAGGAATTCATTTGAGACCTTGTTAATATGATGCTCAAAGATCGTAAATACGCCTTTTTTTTAATACTTAGCTTGTCATTGTTTACAGAACCATAAGAGGTTTGTTCCATTTTGGCCTTGTATCTGTGAGAGAATGAACGGTGAATCAATTTCGATGGGTGAATAGATACTTCACTAGAACAAAACTATACGAAAAAGGATCGAATGAGGTAGGATCATTGTTTGAGCAGAATTCTTATATTTCTATAAAACATTTATTGAAACAGTATACACACACGTATATATATATATCCCAGACATATCAGATATCTGTCTATGCAGTGTATTCTGTGCCCAACGTTGTGGGCATCTAGTACAACAACGTGATATCAACAGTATTTATATTGATTTAAGACGTACTGTGATGTAACATCAACAATATAACAAAAGCTTAGTACAACAACGTGACAACAACAATATAACAGATGCCTAGTACAACAACGTGATATCAACATCATAACAAAAGCCTAGTACAACAGTGTGACATCAACAATATAACAAAAGCCTTGGACAACAGCGTGACAACAATAATATAACAAAAGCTTAGTACAACAACGTGACATCAACAATATAACAAAAGCCTTGGACAACAGCGTGACAACAACAATATAACAAAAGCTTAGTACAACAACGTGACATCAACAATATAACAAAAGCTCAGTACAACAGTGTGACATCAACAATATAACAAAAGCCTAGTACAACAGTGTGACATCAACAGCATAACAAAAGCCTAGTACAACAACGTGACATCAACAATATAACAAAAGCTTAGTACAACAACGTGACATCAACAATATAACAAAAGCCTAGGACAACAGCGTGACAACAACAATATAACAGATGCCTAGTACAACAACGTGATATCAACATCATAACAAAAGCCTAGTACAACAACGAGACATCAACAATATAACAAAAGCTTAGTACAACAACGTGACATCAACAATATAACAAAAGCTTAGTACAACAGTGTGACATCAACAATATAACAGATGCCTAGTACAACAACGTGATATCAACATCATAACAAAAGCCTAGTACAACAGTGTGACATCAACAATATAACAAAAGCCTTGGACAACAGCGTGACAACAACAATATAACAGATGCCTAGTACAACAACGTGACATCAACAATATAACAAAAGCCTAGTACAACAGTGTGACATCAACAATATAACAAAAGCCTAGGACAACAACGTAATATCAACAGTATAACAAAAGCCTGGTACAACAACGTGACATCAACAATTTAACAAAACCCTAGTACAACAGTGTGACATCAACAATATAACAAAAGCCTAGGACAACAACGTAATATCAACAGTATAACAAAAGCCTGGTACAACAGCGTGACATCAACAATATAACAAAAGCTTAGGACAACAACGTGATATCAACATCATAACAAAAGCTTAGTACACAGTGTGTCTACACGTTATATAGTGTGACATCAACAATATAACAAAACCCTCGTACAACAGTGTGACATCAACAATATAACAAAAGCCTAGTACAACAACGTGGTATCAACAGTATAACAAACGCGTGGTACAACAGTGTGACATCAACAATATAACAAAAGCCTAGGACAACAGCGTGACAACAACAATATAACAGATGCCTAGTACAACAACGTGATATCAACATCATAACAAAAGCCTAGTACAACAACGAGACATCAACAATATAACAAAAGCTTAGTACAACAACGTGACATCAACAATATAACAAAAGCTTAGTACAACAGTGTGACATCAACAATATAACAGATGCCTAGTACAACAACGTGATATCAACATCATAACAAAAGCCTAGTACAACAGTGTGACATCAACAATATAACAAAAGCCTTGGACAACAGCGTGACAACAACAATATAACAGATGCCTAGTACAACAACGTGACATCAACAATATAACAAAAGCCTAGTACAACAGTGTGACATCAACAATATAACAAAAGCCTAGGACAACAGCGTGACAACAACAATATAACAGATGTCTAGTACAACAACGTGATATCAACAATATAACAAAAGCTTAGTACAACAGTGTGACATCAACAATATAACAAAAGCCTAGGACAACAGCGTGACAACAACAATATAACAGATGCCTAGTACAACAACGTGGTATCAACATCATAACAAAAGCCTAGTACAACAACGTGACAATAACAATATAACAAAAGCCTAGTACAACAGTGTGACAACAACAATATAACAGATGCCTAGTACAACAATGTGATATCAACATCATAACAAAAGCTTAGTACACAGTGTGTCTACACGTTATATAGTGTGACATCAACAACGTAACAAAACCCTAGTACAACAGTGTGACATCAACAATATAACAAAAGCCTAGGACAACAATGTGATATCAACATCATAACAAAAGCTTAGTACACAGTGTGTCTACACGTTATATAGTGTGACATCAACAATTTAACAAAACCCTAGTACAACAGTGTGACATCAACAATATAACAAAAGCCTAGGACAACAACGTAATATCAACAGTATAACAAAAGCCTGGTACAACAGCGTGACATCAACAATATAACAAAAGCTTAGGACAACAACGTGATATCAACATCATAACAAAAGCTTAGTACACAGTGTGTCTACACGTTATATAGTGTGACATCAACAACGTAACAAAACCCTAGTACAACAGTGTGACATCAACAATATAACAAAAGCCTAGGACAACAATGTGATATCAACAGTATAACAAACGCGTGGTACAACAGCGTGACATCAACAATATAACAAAAGCTTAGGACAACAACGTGATATCAACATCATAACAAAAGCTTAGTACACAGTGTGTCTACACGTTATATAGTGTGACATCAACAATTTAACAAAACCCTAGTACAACAGTGTGACATCAACAATATAACAAAAGCCTAGGACAACAACGTAATATCAACAGTATAACAAAAGCCTGGTACAACAGCGTGACATCAACAATATAACAAAAGCTTAGGACAACAACGTGATATCAACATCATAATAAAAGCTTAGTACACAGTGTGTCTACACGTTATATAGTGTGACATCAACAATATAACAAAAGCCTAGTACAACAACGTGGTATCAACAGTATAACAAACGCGTGGTACAACAGTGTGACATCAACAATATAACAAAAGCCTAGGACAACAGCGTGACAACAACAATATAACAGATGCCTAGTACAACAACGTGATATCAACATCATAACAAAAGCTTAGTACACAGTGTGTCTACACGTTATATAGTGTGACATCAACAACGTAACAAAACCCTAGTAAAAGCCTAGGACAACAATGTGATATCAACATCATAACAAAAGCTTAGTACACAGTGTGTCTACACGTTATATAGTGTGAAATCAACAATTTAACAAAACTCTAGTACAACAGTGTGACATCAACAATATAACAAAAGCCTAGGACAACAACGTAATATCAACAGTATAACAAAAGCCTGGTACAACAGCGTGACATCAACAATATAACAAAAGCTTAGGACAACAACGTGATATCAACATCATAACAAAAGCTTAGTACACAGTGTGTCTACACGTTATATAGTGTGACATCAACAATATAACAAAACCCTAGTACAACAGTGTGACATCAACAATATAACAAAAGCCTAGGACAACAACGTAATATCAACAGTATAACAAACGCGTGGTACAACAGTGTGACATCAACAATATAACAAAAGCCTAGGACAACAGCGTGACAACAACAATATAACAGACGCCTAGTACAACAACGTGATATCAACAATATAACGAAAGCTTAGTACAACAGTGTGACATCAACAATATAACAAAAGCCTAGGACAACAGCGTGACAACAACAATATAACAAAAGCCTAGGACAACAACGTAATATCAACAGTATAACAAAAGCCTGGTACAACAGCGTGACAACAACAATATAACAAAACCCTAGTACAACAGTGTGACATCAACAATATAACAAAAGCCTAGAACAACAACGTGATATCAACATCATAACAAAACCCTAGTACAACAGTGTGACATCAACAATATAACAAAAGCCTAGGACAACAACGTAATATCAACAGTATAACAAAAGCCTGGTACAACAGCGTGACATCAACAATATAACAAAACCCTAGTACAACAGTGTGACATCAACAATATAACAACAGCCTAGGACAACAACGTGATATCAACATCGTAACAAAAGCTTAGTACACAGTGTGTCTACACGTTATATAGTGTGACATCAACAATATAACAAAACCCTAGTACAACAGTGTGACATCAACAATATAACAAAAGCCTAGGACAACAACGTAATATCAACAGTATAACAAAAGCCTGGTACAACAGCGTGACAACAACAATATAAAAGCCTAGTACAACAGTGTGACATCAACAATATAACAAAAGCCTAGTACAACAACGTGACATCAACAACATAATAAAAGCCTAGGACAACAACGACATCAACAGTATAACAAAAAACCTAGAACAACAACGTGACGTGAACAGTATAACAAGAAACTAAAACAACAACGTGACACCAACAGTATAACAAAAGTCTAGTACAACAGCTGAACTACACACATAATACATTACTCGTACAGAGTTGAATGACTAAACTTGTCATAACTATTGCTTCTAAAGTTATTAATTTTTAACACTATTCTCGTGGAAGTTAAATAATCATTAAATATTACATCACTGAATGAACTAAATAGTAACTTTTACACTAAACAGTCCTGTATATTCAACATTACACAAGTTTTTATTGTTGTCTCTTCAGAACTTACACCGAAATGTGAATCTGAATATATAGTGCTCACGTTCTGTTTCCGTAAAATTGCACTGTCTACTTTGGAGCCGTGGATGCGATAAAAGAGTGACAGTTACATCCCCGTCACGCATATTATAATGAATGACAAATGTTACATATTAAAATTTCCCTCACGCAAACTCGCACATTATTTTATTAAACTAAACACCAATTTGGACCATTAAATATTAAACGTTTTAATTTGAAAACGTTGTTACATCTTTATATCTCATATGTTTATATTTTTATCCACATCGTTATAACACCAAATGTTTATTTTATGTTACATCTTTATATCCCATATGTTTATATTTTTATCCACATCGTTATAACACCAAATGTTTATTTTGTTACATCTTTATATCTCATATGTTTATATTTTTATCCACATCGTTATAACACCAAATGTTTATTTTATGCTACATCTTTATGTCTCATATGTTTATATTTTTATCCACATCATTATGATACCGAGTGTTTATTTTATGCTACATCTTTATATCTCATATGTTTATATTTTTATCCACATCATTATGATACCGAGTGTTTATTTTATGTTACATCTTTATATCTCATATGTTTATATTTTTATCCACATCATTATGATACCGAGTGTTTATTTTATGTTACATCTTTATATCTCATATGTTTATATTTTTATCCACATCATTATAAACCAACTGTTTATATTTTATGTTCCATCTTTATATAAAAGTGTTCGTATTTTTATCCACATCATTATATATCAAGTGTTTATATTTTATGTTCCATCTTTATATAAAAGTGTTCGTATTTTTATCCACATCATTATATATCAAGTGTTTATATTTTGTGTTCCATCTTTATATCTGATATGTTTATATTTTTATCCACATCATTATAATACCAAGTGTTTATTTTATGTTACATTTTTATATAAAAGTGTTTATATTTTTATCCACATCATTATAATACCAAGTGTTTATATTTTGTGTTCCATCTTTATATCTTATATGTTTATATTTTTATCCACATCATTATGATACCGAGTGTTTATTTTATGCTACATCTTTATATCTCATATGTTTATATTTTTATCCACATCATTATGATACCGAGTGTTTATTTTATGTTACATCTTTATATCTCATATGTTTATATTTTTATCCACATCATTATGATACCGAGTGTTTATTTTATGTTACATCTTTATATTTCGTATGTTTATATTTTTATCCACATCATTATAATACCGAGTGTTTATTTTATGTTACATCTTTATATAAAAGTGTTTATATTTTTATCCACATCATTATAATACCGAGTGTTTATTTTATGTTACATCTTTATATAAAAGTGTTTATATTTTTATCCACATCATTATAATACCAAGTGTTTATTTTATGTTACATCTTTATATAAAAGTGTTTATATTTTTATCCACATCATTATAATACCAAGTGTTTATTTTATGTTACATCTTTGTATGAAAGTGTTTATATTTTTATTCACATCATTATAATACCAAGTGTTTATTTTATGTTACATCTTTATATAAAAGTGTTTATATATTTATCCACATCATTATAATACCAAGTGTTTATATTTTGTGTTCCATCTTTATATCTGATATGTTTATATTTTTATCCACATCATTATAATACCAAGTGTTTATTTTATGTTACATCTTTATATAAAAGTGTTTATATTTTTATCCACATCATTATGATACCGAGTGTTTATTTTATGTTACATCTTTATATCTCATATGTTTATATTTTTATCCACATCATTATGATACCGAGTGTTTATTTTATGTTACATCTTTATATTTCGTAGGTTTATATTTTTATCCACATCATTATAATACCGAGTGTTTATTTTATGTTACATCTTTATATAAAAGTGTTTATATTTTTATCCACATCATTATAATACCGAGTGTTTATTTTATGTTACATCTTTATATAAAAGTGTTTATATTTTTATCCACATCATTATAATACCAAGTGTTTATTTTATGTTACATCTTTATATAAAAGTGTTTATATTTTTATCCACATCATTATAATACCAAGTGTTTATTTTATGTTACATCTTTGTATGAAAGTGTTTATATTTTTATTCACATCATTATAATACCAAGTGTTTATTTTATGTTACATCTTTATATAAAAGTGTTTATATTTTTATCCACATCATTATAATACCAAGTGTTTATATTTTGTGTTCCATCTTTATATCTGATATGTTTATATTTTTATCCACATCATTATAATACCAAGTGTTTATTTTATGTTACATCTTTATATAAAAGTGTTTATATTTTTATCCACATCATTATGATACCGAGTGTTTATTTTATGTTACATCTTTATATCTCATATGTTTATATTTTTATCCACATCATTATGATACCGAGTGTTTATTTTATGTTACATCTTTATATTTCGTAGGTTTATATTTTTATCCACATCATTATAATACCGAGTGTTTATTTTATGTTACATCTTTATATAAAAGTGTTTATATTTTTATCCACATCATTATAATACCGAGTGTTTATTTTATGTTACATCTTTATATAAAAGTGTTTATATTTTTATCCACATCATTATAATACCAAGTGTTTATTTTATGTTACATCTTTATATAAAAGTGTTTATATTTTTATCCACATCATTATAATACCAAGTGTTTATATTTTATGTTACATCTTTATATAAAAGTGTTTATATTTTTATTCACATCATTATAATACCAAGTGTTTATTTTATGTTACATCTTTATATAAAAGTGTTTATATTTTTATCCACATCATTATAATACCAAGTGTTTATATTTTGTGTTCCATCTTTATATCTGATATGTTTATATTTTTATCCACATCATTATAATACCAAGTGTTTATTTTATGTTACATCTTTATATAAAAGTGTTTATATTTTTATCCACATCATTATGATACCGAGTGTTTATTTTATGTTACATCTTTATATCTCATATGTTTATATTTTTATCCACATCATTATGATACCGAGTGTTTATTTTATGTTACATCTTTATATTTCGTATGTTTATATTTTTATCCACATCATTATAATACCGAGTGTTTATTTTATGTTACATCTTTATATAAAAGTGTTTATATTTTTATCCACATCATTATAATACCGAGTGTTTATTTTATGTTACATCTTTATATAAAAGTGTTTATATTTTTATCCACATCATTATAATACCAAGTGTTTATTTTATGTTACATCTTTATATAAAAGTGTTTATATTTTTATCCACATCATTATAATACCAAGTGTTTATTTTATGTTACATCTTTATATAAAAGTGTTTATATTTTTATCCACATCATTATAATACCAAGTGTTTATATTTTGTGTTCCATCTTTATATCTTATATGTTTATATTTTTATCCACATCATTATAATACCAAGTGTTTATATTTTGTGTTCCATCTTTATATCTTATATGTTTGTATTTTATCCACATCATTATATATCAAGTGTTTATAATTTATACCACATCTCTATATCCCATATGTTTATGTTTTTGCTGTTGTACGTTTACACCTCAAGCGGTGATTTTATATACATAGACCCTAAGTGAATTATTTATTTTTCTTACTTGTTAAAAGACCACTGACCGTGGATGGTTAATATTCTAACTAGAGTATGTTTTCCCAGTAAACCTATACCCTGTTTCATAAAGTTTATCAGGCAGGTTTTTATATAGCTACTGAACCTTCACGTACGACGAACCAAGTAGTGCTCTGAAGAATACAGGTGTTTGTTGTGTAAAAAAACAACAACTTGAATTTACCTGTGTGACTGTTTGTTATGTAAAACATGAATTTATCTGTGTGATTGTTCGTTATGTAAGACATGCGTTTACATATGCATGGCATGCTCGTTTTCTAAAAAAAAAACACAAAAACAAGTAGTGCAAAATTACATTGTGCAGCTGCTGTGCCTAACTCGAGGGAATCGAATCCCAGAGTTTATTGTTATAATCCAGTAAACTTAGTGCTGAATCACCAGATAGGACTTATTTGATGATGTTAAAACAGTTAGATGTTAACTGTTTGTATTTGTTTTGTTTTAGGTGATTTTGAAAAACCTTGTTTAACTCGGTGCTTATTAATAGAAGTAACAATTCGTTGACTTATCAACGACTTTAAATATAGCAGAAAGTTATGCTCCAGGTAGTAGTGATTAAAGGGAAAGAAAGATACTGAACTCGCAGATTCGAAATTCTGGCTTAGAGTGGCTACTTGTGAAACCACAAAGATATTAACATTACATTATACACTTTATACCAGTGTTTCTTGTTTGATTTTCGTAAATCGTCTTTAAATTTGCAAGTTTCGTCGTTTTTTGTTTTTGGTAGCCACCTGTGTCGAGATAGGTTTGTCTTACTTGTTTTAGATTAATTGTCATGGATAGAGTAACCTGATACGTGGAATTCGTGGTCGCTGCCCCTCAGCTACGTTCCACGCACCTGTGTCCTTTCCCTCTCACAATACCAGTCCTGATTTGATTTTTGTGCAATTTTTCTTTTCTTTCCGAGGTTTTATGACAGACAACGGTGACACGATTTTCCACATTGTTAATATCGCCTGCATCCGGGCAGAGAGATGTCAATTTCCACAGGTGTGGCCGCGAGCACGCGAGAGTACAGGACACTGGCACGTGCAGACGGTATTCCGTGTCGAGTATGAGGGCGACAAGCATTGGTTGTTGTTTCTTTTTCCGGTAGTAAGTGAACATCTTAGGTACTGGTCCTATGACATTCTTGTCATATTCTCGGCCCTGAAATGTCTATCTGTTTGGTTTTGACATATGCAATTATGTAAGCCGCTATTTTTAACCGTAGCTCGTTAATAAATCAGAAACACACGTTTTAATATTTTTACGCACAAGTTAGCTACGTGTCAAGCACTTAAGAAAATGTAATATTACCTATTAATTAAACTTTAGAAAACATGCTTACTGAATCATAATTACACGCACCTGGCGCGACTACGTGAAACTTTTAGTACAAACGTAGAACACGGTTTATGAACATTATATATTTTTAAATTGTATATATAATTATATATTATATATTTAAAAACAGCTGGAATTGGTAGAGAAGGCACTAATAGAGGAGCGAACAACGTTTTGACCTTCTTCGGTCATGAACTTTCTAACCGTCCTGGTCCTAACGATTCTCATCCAGAATACAGTCACACATTTATCAGTTCTGGCTAAATAGAACAACCAACTTAAACCTAATCCGTTGTTTAATCTAGTTTATAGAAAAGCTTTCGGGTTTGATATAGTTACTCTTGTATTAGTTTGACAATAGAATTCTATTATCTTTGAAATTAGTATGTGTTTTTAAATTCAGTCCAAACATAAACACGGTGCATTTATAACATATTCTCAATATAAAATAATATATCTTGTGAGTGTTCGCGGGTCTGAACATAACGGAGTATCATACATTGTCAGTGTTCGCGGACCTGAACACTATGAAGTATTGTATTTTTTTTAAATTCGCGCAAAGCTACTCGAGGGCTATCTGCGTTAGCCGTCTCTATTTAGCAGTGTAAGACTAGACGGAAGGCAGCTAGTCATCACCACCCACCGCCAACTCTTGGGCTACTCTTTTACCAACGTACCCCCCGCTAGTACAGCGGTATGTCTCCCGATTTACAACCCTAAAATCAGGGGTTCGATTCCCCTCGGTGGGCTGAGCAGATAGCCCTATGTGGCTTTGCTATAAGAAAAACACACAAACACACTTTTACCAACGAATAGTGAGATTGAGCGTCACATTTAACGCCCCCACGGCTGAAAGGGCGAGCATGTTTGGTGCGACGGGGATTCGAACCCGCAACCCTCAGGTTACGAGTCGAACGCCTTAACCCACCTGGCCATGCCGGGCACTCACTACGAAGTAACATACCTTGTCAGTGTTCGCGGGCCTGAAAACTACAGAGTTGTTGTAGTAAATAAGAACAACAACAGAAGAAGGCTAGCTAATTTGTAAAGGGTTCAAGTTGTCCTCATTGGTAAAATTATACACTCGGAAACGGTCACTGAAATTGTTACCAAAATTGTGAATGAAACTTCTCCCGTTTAGGAGAATTTTTTTTTTTGTATGCTAATAAAAAAAATTGAATATCGACGATCAGTACACTTAACAAACTTTCAACAATCATACAAACAAGTGTTCCTGTTCAACTACACAAAGTCGTGTTGCAAACCTAGAATCTTAAACAACAAAAACTATAATGAATAAAAAAGCTTCTCTTGGTACATTCCGTTTACATTACGCATGGGGTAGACAATCAACATTTTCCTTTCGCCTACGCCGATATTAAATCACATGGTCCTTTTTGTTTTTCCTCAACAGAAGTTACTAGACGTCAATAGATCCCACACAATTTCAATGGTATTGGTATGTGGAAGAAACAAGCAGGAACCTAGTCAGATTCCACATTGAGTAGGTCAGAAATGTTACACGCTGAAAGGGTGTATAATGTGTGTGTGTTTTTTTCATACAGCAAAGCCACAAAGGGCTATCTGCTCAGCCCACCGAGGGGAATCGAACCGTTGATTTTAGCGTTGTAAATCTGGAGACATACCGCTGTACTAGCGGGAGGGCTGGGTGTAGGATAGACAGCACGAAGTATTAAAGTAAGACGTAACCAAAGGTAATAACCTCACGAGACAGGATCTTTAAGAACTCGAACGCATTCGTATAATCGTGTGTGTTATATTGGCTCAGTGAAGGAATAGTTTGATTATAATGTTTGTAACAGCAAAATGTTGTTTCTATCGAAGAACTCTCGTCGTTGTGATACCGATGTTACTTCTGATTTGTCATATTCACAAATAAAAATAAACACAGCCTATATGTAAGAATAGTGTAGTTAACTACAGTCAATTGAAATGTAAGTTAAATCGATTGGTTTGTTTTTTTGAATTTCGCGCAAAGCTACACACGAGGGCTTTGCTGCGCTAGCCATCCCTAATTTAGCAGTGCAAGATTAGAGGGAAAGCAGCTAGTGATCACCACCCACCCCTAACTCTTGGGCTACTCTTTTACCAACGAATAGTGAGATTAAACGTCATATTATAACGTCCTCACGACTGAAAGGACGAGCATGTTTGGTGCAACGGGGGATTCGAACTTGCGATCCTCGAATTACGAGTCGAGTGCCTTGACCACCTGACCATGACGGGCCTAAATCGGTTTATGGATTGTATGCTTTGTTTTGCATATTATTAGTGGCCTTGTTACAGCGAGATTCGCATTGATGTCTCTTGTAATAAGTATTATGTCATATCCAGCTGTGCTATTGAGAAGTATGTCTTATCTTAGAGTATATCCGTAGATTCTTTTTACTGTTGGAATATCCAAGATTTTTTCTACGCATTTATTTCTGACAAGTTTGTTTCATAACGTCTCGCAAAAATACACGATTATTTGCGTATAGCCATCACTAGGGGAAAGGCATCTAGCTAAAATCATCCACCGCCAACTCGTAGGCTATCCTTCTACCGAATAACAGGAATTTACCATTGCTTATATCGCACCCGTAACCCAAATTGCAAAACACGATTTTTTTATAATAACAGGTCGCGAACCATAAATCTTCGGGTTCACAGACAGGGTACGCTACCACTAGGGGTCACACCATGTCCTTTTCTGACCAAATGTGCAACTTTGATACTAAAGTGTTGTTTTTTTTTCTCCTGGGCATGTGGCCAAAGCGGCTGTACTGTTGGGATACCCACGTTTTTTGTTTCTGGGTATCTGGACTAAGCATATAGCTGTTAGAATACCCACGTTTTTAGCTGGACATTTGGTCTAAGCAGCTGTACTATTGCGGAAAATAGCAAGGTTCTCAGACTAAGACAAGTGCTGTTACCCTCTAGCTATTTTTATAGACAGTAATGAAATTATCAAAAGATAAAATAAAATATTTTAAAAAGAAAATTATTTTTCACGAATCAAAATATTGTATAATAGGGGAATGTTGCTGTTCTTGCTTGAAGCTTATTCGATAAGACGCAGTGAGCGAATTTATACAGCATCAAAATAAACAATTCCCTTCTTTTAAAGGCACCTCAATATTCATAATAAACGTTCCATTGTTTTCAGAAGCATCTCTAGAACCGTAATAAACGTTCCATTGTTTACAGAAGCATCTCTAGAACCGTAATAAACGTTCCATTGTTTTTAAAAACATCTGAAGGACTATAGTAAACGTTCCCTTCTTTCTAGAAGCATCTAGAGGACCACAATAAATGTTACCTTGTTTTTAGAAACATCTGGAGGACTATAATAAATGTTTCCTTGTTTTTAGAAACATCTGGAGGACTATAATATATGATCCCTTGTTTTTAGAAACATCGAGAGGACTATAATAAATGTTAACTTGTTTTTAGAAACATCTGGAGGACTATAATAAATAATCCCTTGTTTTTAGAAGCATCTGGAGGACTATAATAAATGTTCCCTTGTTTTTAGAAGCATCTGGAGGACTATAATAAATGATCCCTTGTTTTTATAAACACCTGGAGGACTATAATAAATGATCCCTTGTTTTTAGAAACATCTGGAGGACTATAATAAATGTTCCCTTATTTTTAGAAGCATCTGGAGGACTATAATAAATGATCCCTTGTTTTTAGAAACATCTGGAGGACTATAATAAATGTTCCCTTGTTTTTAGAAGCATCTGGAGGACTATTATAAATGATCCCTTGTTTCTAGAAGCATCTGGAGGACTATAATAAATGATCCCTTGTCTTTAGAAATATCTGGAGGACTATAATAAATGTTCCTTTGTTTTTAGAAGCATCTGGAGGACTATAATAAATGATCCCTTGTTTTTAGAAACATCTGGAGGACTATAATAAATGATCCCTTGTTTTTAGAAACATCTGGAGGACTATAATAAGTATTCCCTCGTTTTTAGAAACATCTGGAGGACTATAATAAATGTTTCATTGTTTTTAGAAACATCTGGAGGACTATAATAAATGTTTCATTGTTTTTAGAAACATCTGGAGGACCCAGTGTAGAGATCGTACTGAAATGATGGAGTTGTTTACCCTTGTTTCGAACCTCTGCTGCAGAGATGCTTTGCTATTGATGAATTTATGCTATGTTAGCACTCGTGTGTGTCTCATACATGTAGATATAAATATTAATAAATTTGTTAACATAATATCCAGACATCTTTTACGTTGCAGGAGTCAACTTGCTTCTCCATATGCGTTAACCCGAGTCAGACAACGTATGAAATAACTGTCTCTGTTACGTTATTAGGCGGGTACCTGAGATATTTGAGATTAGAAAACATAGTATTTTGTTTGTGCTATCCTGAAAGTAGCAGCAAATGGTTAAGCTCCGACGCTGCATTGAGTTAAAAGTTTGATGACGTTAAGAGAAAATAGACATCAAGTTGATGTTTACTTCATTACCATTAAATGTTTTAAAGTTATCTTCTTAATGCTTTTAAATAAATTTTCTGCATTGAAACTTATATCAAATTTATTAAAATATATCATTAGCCTGGGCTTAGTCAAAAGTCTGTGACTGTCAGTATTTTGAAATAATATTGATTTAAAGAAACAGTTTTTGTTTTTACTTTCTTACTTAGGCTTAAAGTTGTAAAGCCATCGCACGAGGAAAACAGTGTAAAATAATTGCATTGCTTACTAGATTCAACACTGTGCTTGTTAGATCATATAATTTCCATCTAACCTCCATGAAACTTTTAATTTCTCCTCTAGAGGGGAAGATAAGTACGATAAGGAACAAATGACACACCCTTTCCACACCCATCTTCACCTGGCATCGAGGAAGACGATCTTTACATCTGGCGAGGATTGAGTCTGTTATCAAACACCATCTAGCGGCGATTGTCTCAGTAACGACATATCGATGAGGGAGAGGTAAATCACTATTATGAAAGCCTAGTCGAATCTTATAAAATACACTTTCTTAGTAAGAAACAGGTTAAATGTCTCTGATTCTTTGTATAAAAGCAATAAACTTTGTGACATTCTTTGAATAGTATCAAAGATAACACTTTTATCTTCTCCAAACATATACTGTAATTGAGAAAGGCTTAACTGTCGTTTTGTTGCTAAATTATATCGGGTTGAGGAATAATTCGTGAGCGTTTTTTCAAGTTAACAAAATATATTCATAAATGAAACGCTTTTGCAAAATATTTCATGTCATTTGGTAGATAATTGTTTGCTCTAATAGATGGTGTGTTTGATTTTCATATGTCTTTAATTTTTGCTTTCATTTTCAGCTTATTAAATGGAATGTCAAGTGGACAAAATCGAGCATTTTCGACACCATCTGCTTTTCGCATTTAATTTCTTGCAATTTCGTTTAAAACAATGCATACTATATACCTAGGTATCACATGAAATAAAGTATCATAATAAATGTTTTGGGTGTAATGTGTTCATGCATTAAAGTATTGTATAGTCTTGCATGTAATGCTTGAATGAAATTATTTAAAAACGCTCACGAATTATTCCTCAACCTAATATAAAGCACAACCAAAAACACTTCACTCATTGTACAGAAGAAATTTATTAATGAAAATATTTTTATTCTTGGATTACTTGTGTTTTTTTTTTTAAATAAAAAGAGGCCCCACCAAAGATGACTTATTCATGTGAGGATAGTCTTCAGTTTTAAAATATTTTGATTTTGTTGTTAACTCAAAGTTACACAATGGGCTATCTCTGTGCTTTGACTATCATAGGTATCGAAACTCGATTTTTAATGTCACAAGTCTGCAGACTTACCACTCAGCAGTGGGGAGGTTGCGTTTAAAACAATTAATTCGCGTTTCTGTGTCTAACAATCGATTCGTTAAAAAAAAAAAAACTGAACGTTTCTTTGGATGAAACAATTATCCTAGAGTAAATAGAGTTGAGAACACGTGCACAGTAACCATCAACTTGGAACTTTGCAGGGGGTACGACTCTAAGAACGAGAAGAAAAATTGAAACAGAAACGGTTGGTGTTAGATCATAGGCAGACGTCCCAGCGTGAAGTTCAATACGTACTTGCTTGAAGCAAACAGAACCAGCTTTACGATATTCGGGATAAGCAGGTTTTTAATGTAGTTGATGACTTACGGAGGAGATTTTGAACGGAACTGATACCGTGAAACACAAAGTTACTCCCGTAATCACCGCCGAATATTTTTGCAACTGATAAACATTCTCAGCCTGCGTAATGAGAGTAGAGAGAGGTATAATTTGATAATCAGTGATTAGAGACCAAAAGGTTTAAGCAACCTACGCACAGGAGAGATCAGACTACCAAAAGCTTAGATGTATATTGATCCGTAAAACATTGGAGCTATAATTCTAGTGAAGTTAAATTTTTTAAAAAATTCCGTTAGCAACAGATGTAACAATATACTGCTGCATTTCAGTTACAACTGCGTTCCTGTTGTTGGATATAAATAATCTGTAACCATTTG
Source organism: Tachypleus tridentatus (assembly GCF_004210375.1). Taxonomy (NCBI): domain Eukaryota; kingdom Metazoa; phylum Arthropoda; class Merostomata; order Xiphosura; family Limulidae; genus Tachypleus; species Tachypleus tridentatus. Next base: position 8,612,311 of record NC_134828.1, read on the forward strand.
ACTGCGGCTGCTTTTTACAGTAATTACAGCACGCTTGAGTTCAACTGCCGTAGGCAGATCGTACCCTATACTGAGAATCAGTAGTTAGTGGATTGAAACAAAGCTAAAACTGTATGTTGAAATGGACTTTTAAAATATTGGAGCCCCATTGTTATTTTCTAGTCCCGACTGAATCTGTAAACACACGATAACAATGTTATACGAGCAAAGTACCATATTTTTGTATTTATTGTATACATAAACAATAACAAGAAAATGTGAGGGAGGGAGACGTCATAAGAAACTGCCTGCGTGGTGCGTCAACAAATATTGTAATTTCTTTAACTAAAAGATGTGTGTGTGTTTTTCTTATAGCAAAGCCACATCGGGCTATCTGCTCAGCCCACCGAGGGGAATCGAACGCCGGATTTTAGCGTTGTAAATCCGGAGACATACCGCTGTACTAGCGGGGGGGGGGGGGGGGGGGGGGGGGTTAATTAAAAGGCCCGACATGGCCAGATGTGTTAAGGCGTTCGACTCGTAACCTGAGGGTCACGGGTTCGAATTCCCGTCATACCAAACATGCCCGCCCTTTCAGTCGTGGGAGCGTTATAACGTAATGATCAATCCCACTATTCGTTAGTAAAATAGTAGCTCAAGAGTTGACGGTAGATGGTGACGTGTAGTTGTTTCCCTCCAGTCTTACACTGCTAAGTTAGGGACGGCTAGCACAGACAACCCTCGTGTAGCTTTGCGCGAAATTCAAGAACAAACAAACAGTAATTAAAATAGGTATCAACTTCCGACAATAATGTTAAACGTTCAATGTTACTAAAACAGACTTACTCAGATCTTAACTTAAAGAGTGTAGTAAGAAGGCGATAATTCACACTTATCCTACTTACATTTATAACATACTAAATGCTTGGGTGTATTCATTAAAAATATGCGATAAAAAATTCTTATCAGCGATTTCAAATGCACACGTGTGTTACGTAATAAACGTACAAACAGTAACCCTGTTATTCGATTTCCCAAATATAGAACGGAGAAAGAGACTTTCAACATTTTATCTTTTGCTTAAAATAAAAAGAGCAAGAGTGAGCCAACTGTAGATTAAATGTCTGAAAAGAAACATCGCGATACCAGTATGTCAAACATCAGGTGTGTCACATAATATACCTTTTTATGTTAGACATTCTATTAGTAGTAGAATATAAGGAATACATACTTTTCAAAGTACTATTGTTTATTTGTTTGTTGAATTTCGCGCAAAACTACACGAGGGCTATCTGCGTTAGCCGTCCCTAATTTAGCAGTGTAAGACAAGAGAGAAGGCAGTTAGTCATCACCACCCACTACCAACTCTTGGGCTACTCTGTTACCAACGGATAGTGGGATTGACCGTAACATTATAACGCCCCCTTACGGTTGAAAGGGCGAGCATTTTTGGTGCGACGGGGATTCGAACTCGCGACCCTCAGATTACGAGACCCGTTTCTCGGCCAATGTCAGTATTTTACATGGTTTAGTTCAGTAGTTCATCTTTATGCGATAATAAAATAATTCCCTTACCAAATTAAAGAGCGCAAATAGTCCTCATATAGCTGTGCGCGAAATTCAAATCAAACCAAATTAAAGAAAAACAGTTTTCCTCGCAAATATATATATTCCAACAAATTATATGTCATTCACTTTCCTTTTAGATATTCACTAGACAAAACAAGGGAAAAAAAACAAATATACTCAAAATAAGGTATGAATCACCACACTAATTTCATTCTTAATAAAGTAGAAGACAAAAACAATAAAAGGCATTATTAACTCATAGGCGTTAAAATATATATTAAAATGGCGTATTAACTAGTGCAGGATAAAAAATTTCCATTTTGTCATTGATATGGTTGTGCTACAGATCAAGCATTGATGTTCGAAAGCTGTGTACTACTGATCAAATGAGACCACCAGATTTATCTGGATAGATACGGGTACTTTTTCTCAAAGTTCCAGAATTCAGGTGTTTCCCCTCCGAAGGGTCCGACATGGGTAGGTGATTAAGGCGCTCGACTCGCAATCTCAGGATCGCGTGTTCGAATCCCCGTCACAAAAAATTCTCGCCATTTCAGTCTTTGGGGCGTTATAATGTGACGGTCAATCACATTATTCGTTGGTAAAAGAATGGTCCAAGAGTTGTGGGTGGTGGTGATGACTTGCTGCCTTCCCTCTAGTCTTACACTACTAAATAACGGACGGCTAACGCAGATAGCTCTCGTGTAGCTTTGCACGAAGTTTTAAAAACAAACAAACCCTTTTTAACATACAAGAATAAAGCAACAGAAGATATCTAAGAAGAGTAGATGAACTAATAGAAAGGTTTCTTTTTCTTTAGGGCCCGGCATGGCCAGGTGGTTAAGGCGTGCGACTCGTAATCTGAGGGTCGCGGGTTCGCATCCTCATCGCACCAAACATGCTTGCCCTTTCAGCCGTGGGGGCGTTATAATGTGCGGTCAATCCCACTATTCGTTGGTAAAAGAGTAGCCCAAGAGTTGGCGGTGGGTGGTGATGACTAGCTGCCTTCCCTCTAGTCTTACACTGCTAAATTAGGGACGGCTAGTGCGGATAGCCCTCGAGTAACTTTGTGCGAAATTAAAAAAACAAACAAACTTTTTCTTTAAGATTCTCAAATGGATTTTTAAAATGGCGCACGTTTTTTGGAGCGAAACAAATTCTTCTTGTTACCTTGACAATAGTTTTGATGTCTTTGTTGCTGTGGGAATACATCAGATGGTTCTGAACCAAAGGTCCTCCCGTACCCCGAGAGGAAAATCTCAGCGTCCCGTTGGTTTCACCTTTGTTCAGTGTGACGTCTGATTATTGAGACCCTATAGAGTATAGACCGATGACCGTAGACACATCAACTAATAATCGTTGCAGACAACCACAAACCTGACAAAAACTTGCTTATAATCATATAAACCTTACACAAACTCGCTTACAGCTAGATGCGTTATTTTCCGTTGTAGAGAAGTACAGGTTTTAAGTTCAGTTAGAGGTGACATCGACATTACATGACATCGATCTTTTTGATCGTTTTTTTATGTTTTTTTGCATTAATTTCCACTACATCATTTACAACATTTGGAGTTAAAGACATTAAGTACTGACAAATAGCATACTGAAGTTAACGTCCATTGCTTGAATAAGGCGTTGTTATAAAGCGTATGAAGTCTTTTGTAGGTAATTTTACTCAATAATATTGAATGTTTTGTTTTTCTTATAGCAAAGCGACATCCATAGCTATCTCCTGAGGCTACCGAGGAGAATCGAACCCCGGATTTTAACATCATATATCCAAAGACTTACCGCTGTCCCAACGAGGGAGATAGTATTATGTAAATCAAAGACATAGGTAGAAATCAACGAAGGGGGGTGTACGAGAGTAGATATTAATTCAAAAAAAGGGTTATGCGAGAGTAGATAGAAATGTACAAAGATGGGTGTTGAGTTATGGGAAGGAAGCAGCGAGGCGATATTGAGGTGGGTCCAGCAACATGCTATCTGGAAAGGTTTATGCTTTTCAATGTAGGTGGCGAATTTTGATGGCATCCGAGACCGTTTTTTTTACATCTTTAAAATATATTTCATACGTATACAGGCGCGACTTAGTAGGTGTCATTGTACCTACCGTGCTTCTTTCGCTCTGTCTACACGCACATAATTGTGAAGTTATACATAATATGTGCATATATTGCAAGAAAAATACGAGGTAAGTAGAAACAGAACCTCATTGAAATAATCACCAAGAATGATGTTCGTCAATCTTACTTAAAACTACAATAGTTAAACAAGCCTTATTTTCAGTTTTCTTACTGCGAAAATAAGCGTGACTGTCGGCGAGTCTTCAAGACAAAGTAAAGTGACTTACCATTCTTTCGTAACATGTAAGTATAAAGTATTTCTCAGAAGACGTAAGCTTGTTTTATAACAACGCATAATGTTATTTCGCAACACGTCAGTATTGAAGTATTTTTAAGTAGGCTTAAGCTCTAAGTTTGTTTTCCAACAAGGCTTAACATTCTGTCGTAAAATGTCAGTATTAAAGTATTTTTGAGAAAATTTAAATTTGAAGCTTTATTTTCAAACAATAAACTACGCAGGTTCTCGATAGTAACTAATCGTGTCTGTAAGTACGTGCGTCATGCATAAAAGCTAAAGTTAATAATTTTTAAACTTTAAATTGTTTATTACACGTTCAATTGATTTGTAGTGTTAAAAATACATTTTAAAATAAATACTGTTAAAATCCTTAAATAAGTGTATGTTAATAAAATAATTTCTGCAATTCTAAGAGAAGGAGCTACATCAAAGAGAGATTGAAATAGTTATTTTTTAGACCAGGATCTGAAACAATCGCTTTTAAAAATAAGACTTCTCTTTTTAGCAAGTCACAGATTAATAATTAAATATGAACGTAGCGGCAGGGGGTGTGGGGTTGAAGCGTACACCCCAAATTTCACTCTTGTCTACCCAGGTTCATTTTACCTCGATTAAATTGCCCCCAGTGGCTCAGCGGTATGTCTGCGGACTTGAAACGCTAAAATCCGGGTTTCGATACCCGTGGTGGGCAGAGCACAGATAGCCCATTGTGCTTAATTCAAAACAACAACAACCATCGATAAAAAAATCGTGTCTTCACCTTTAAAACATTGTATTATTATTAGATGGTAGCTTCAAAACAGCTCCAATGTCTCCCCCCCCATCCCCATACACACATGCATCCATTCCATATGCGAAATGATGCTTGCTTCTCTTGCTGTCTGCAACGTTTTTGGTTAATTTCGTGGCAAAGATTTTAGCTAGATATTCAAATCAGAACAAACAAAAACGGCGAGATTAGAAATAGTCCCATGCACTCAATATGTTTCGGCGACTTACTGCGTGAGCCAAAGGTGTTCAATAAATATGTAAGAACCAGACTTATCTATACTAATTACAACAAAGAGTCACAGCTCATATATTTTCATATTAAAGAATTTCACGCCATCTACTAACAATTTTATCAGGTCCATCATCGTTATTTAATATTTTAAATTTGCATTTAGTTATTTTAATAGATATTTTTATATTCATACCAACGACATTTTCAGGTTGTGCTCAAATACGTTGCTTCCCATTTAATTGTGGATTTAGTTTCATTAATATGTCCGGCCCTGCATGGTCAGGTGGGTTAAAGCGTAATCTGAGAGTCGCGGGTTCGAATCCTCCGTCGCACCAAATCTACTCGCCCCTTTCAGCCGTGGGGGGGCGTTATAATGTGACGGTCAATCCCACTATTCGTTGGTAAAAGAGTAGCCCAAGAGCTGGCGGTGGGTGGTGATGACTAGCTGTCTTCCCTCTAGTCTTACATTGCTAAATTAGGGTCGGCTAGCGCAGATAGCCCTCGTGCAGCTTTGCGCGAAATTCAAACAAAAGAATTAATAGGTCATGCTAGTGGTGAAGTAACAGTGTTAGTTTTAACAATTCTTGTGTATTCATTTAGTGTTTTTAAGTGTCTTTTTTTACTTTCGTACAATATCTGATATATGCTAGATTTTTTCCATTAAATTATTTTTATCGTTAGTTATGTTAATAATTTTGCTGATTTTGTTCATCGGTCTATGTATATGGGAAATACATGTATTTTGGTTTCTTCATTTGACAAAATAAACCACGTATAAATAACAGTACAAGACCTTCTCCACCGTTCTGCAGTAAATGGTTTTAACTTAATATTTACATTCATATTTCTTAACAGCTCTGCTAACAACATCAGGATAAAGATCTCTCTCTATTGCTATGTAATTAATTAATAATAATTCATTATTAATGTCTTCCTGTTTTACAGCATGGTTTTAATATCCTACCTATGTAAGATTATAAAACACTAGTCTTCTAAGATTTACCGTGACACGACTTTTGATGTGGCGGCGTGATTTTCGATAAATTGCAGTTTTTAATTTTTTGCTTATTTTTAAATAGTAAAAATGTATAAAAAGGTAAATAATTATTTTTCTGAGCTTCGTATGTAGAACTAGGAATGTTACTAAGGTAATTAACAGAAACAGATAATTTATCTTTGCCAGGCAGTCATATTAAAAAGTATTATTAACAACCCTAATCAAACTTACGGTTTTTTTTATCTGCTACATCTGTTTGTTTGTTTTTGAATTTCGCACAAAGCTACTTGAGGGCTATCTGTGCTAGCCGTCCCTAATTTAGCAGTGTAAGACTAGAGGGAAGGCAGCTAGTCATCACCACCCACCGCCAACTCTTGGGCTACTCTTTTACCAACGAATAGTGGGATTGACCGTCACATTATAACGCCCCCACGGCCGAAAGGGCGAGCATGTTTAGCGAGACGGGGATGCGAACCCGCGACCCTTAGATTACGAGTCGCACGCCTTAACACGCTTGGCCATAGCGGGCCCTGCTGTATCAAACGCTTTAGTTTCACAACTGTCCATAAATAAATCATCTAATAAAGGAGGTAATGGATAACGCACATTTAAACTTCCATTCTGTTTGTAAATTGTACTCTTAATTAAAAAAACAAAACAAATTAACATATACTTTTACCAGTTAATTATATTTATTTTTTAAAACCGAATTCTTATTTTCTTTAATTTCTTCTCAAGACGCCCCCTAGTGGATCAGCGGTATGTCTGCGGATTTACAACGTTACAGCCTCCCGCTAGTACAGCGGTAAGTTTCCGGATTTACAATGCTAAAATCAGGGGTTCGATTCCCCTCGGTGGGCTCAGCAGATGGCCCGATGTGGCTTTGCTAAAAGAAAAACACACACACATATAACGCTACAAACCGGGTTTAGATACCCGTGGTGGGCAGAGCACAGATAGTACATTGTGTAGCTTTGTGGCTAATTCAAAACAACAACAACTATCTTCTCAAGACGGGATATGTCTTTATTTTTTGTTCCCACTGGTACTATGGTAAACATTAAAACAACATCAAAAGACAGTAAGATATCTCTCTGATTGTTTCAAATAGTTTTATACAAAATTTGATAAGATATCAAGAGTCAATGTGGATGTAGTGTAGCTTATATCCATTTTCATTTTTATATTCGTTCTCATATCCGGCGAATATTTCAGGTGTTACATTGTTCAGAGTTTAAAAAACTGTAATGACTAATTATTGAACGTCTAACAACCCAGTTACAAATCACTGAAAGGACAGAGTAGTGATTGTTCTTACGTTCCAAATTTGTTTGTCGTTAGAGTAGGCTGTGGCTGGTGGTCTCCATAAACTTTCCAACGGCGTTCATAAATTGTTAATTCTTTCACAATAAGATAACTTAAGAGACCTGAAGGAGAGCTTAATGACCGTTCTCCATTGACCTACTTGAAACTGTTTTTCTTTCTTTCTTTTTTTTACAGAAGAAAGAAGGAATTGAAACAAAACGAAACGATTTGAACTCGCAACAATATTCAGTGTGTTTTTTTTTTATATCAAAATTGTTCCTACAGAAGAACCCAGATAATTAGCGTGAATAACTTACACAATAATTATGAACACCACCTGCTGAGGATATTCCTAGATTTGTAAAGCTTAACAAAACTACCTTTATTCTAGGTGCTTCAAACTGTTTAGGCCTAGCTAAAGAAATTACTAATTTATAGTATATTATGTAAGCTAGAATATAATTCGTTACTAAGTTCTTGTTTTGTCCATTCTCCACTTTATTGTCACAATAAAATCATGACGCCTTCTAGTAGGTCAATCTTAAGTGAGGGGGTTTATAACTGGTGGGTTTTAATACTCGTTTGGTAGTCCACAGACAGCTCATTATGTATATTAGATATATAGGACTGCTCATTTTAAGTTTAATACAAGTATATTATTTTGTTGAATGTGTGAACGTTGAAGTAAGTTATTTTTAGAAGCGATAGTTGTGGCAAAGTTACTTAGTAACTGTTTACGAATCACTTGTTGTGTACTTCAAATGTTGTGAACTGACGTCATGTTACTCAAACCTTCTGAAATTTTCTTGTTACATCATAACGTCTTCTAGTTTGTAGAAAGTTCTAGACTTCAGTCGAAAAATATGTGTGTGTGTGTATATATATATATAGAAATGATCGATTCAGTGTAAATAAGACAGTGAAAGCAAGAGAAAGTTAGGTTAGTGAGAGATATAAACTAAATTTAGCAATAAAGAGTGTATAGTTTGTTTGCTTGTTTTTTTTCATTTCGCGCAAAACTAGACAAGGGCTATCTGCGCTAACCGTCCCTAATTTAGCAGTGTAAGAGTAGAGGGAAGGCACCTAGTCATTACCACCTACCACCAACACTTGGATTACTATTTTACTAACGAATAGCGGGATTGACCGTCACATTATAACGCCCCAATGGCTAAAAGGGCGTGCATGTTTGGTGTGACGGGGAATCGAGCGCCCTAACCACTTGGCCATGACTGGCCAAGAGTGTATAGTGGCGACTTTTAAAATATGTAATCGCAGATTATTATACTAAGTAGGGTAGAGAAGAATAATTCGCCTTGTCATTTAGGTTCTAAAGTAATTGAATCAGCCCGTGTGGACTTTATATGTAAAAGAGAATCATTTAAAACTCTGAATATAACTGACCGTATTGTGATAACAGAATAGAGAAGAAAAATGTTTAAAGCTCTGGATACAAAGGTAATTAGCTGTGTAACGAATATTTGTATGTACATTTGACTTGTTCTGAACATTTTATTTTAAAAAAGTAGATTATATAAATCCGTTTTTGTTTCAATTTATCACGAGCAAGCCAAAAATATCTGTTGTAAAGCATCTTGCCCACTTATACGTATAGAAAACCTTACAGTGTAACTTATACTTAAAACAACAATAACAAATCTTATCACTGATGAAACAGGTTAAACAATGTGTTGACGTCGACATTAATACGTTTGATTTGCCAAAGATACAATAAGTTTAAAAATTCTTTTGGATTAGAAAAATAGTT